>NC_056729.1:205262489-205562489 GCF_019279795.1 Protopterus annectens
CAACTGTGAACAAACAGCCCACATTACTGTAGTCCTAAATGTCAGTGGTCATGTAAAAACAAAGCAAGAAAGATGATGTGGAGCCCTACCTTGTAGACATCAGCTCATCATTAAGATTTTTCAGCCCTGGGGGGGTGGAGCCTAGATGGCCAACTGAGAGAAGTGAATTTCGAGAGCTCCACAAACTAGCATAATAATATAGGAAAATGTTATTATTTTCAGATTTAAAATGTCAGAAATCCATAGATAAACTAATAAACTATATAAATATCAATTTTGGTGGAGATGTGCAAAAACGTTCCTGTCAAGTAACTTGGAGACATATTGAGTCACTGAATATGAACAACTCAAGGAATTCTCATCCAGATGCTGCTTTAACAAAATAACTGCAATTAATGACATGTACCTTACAGGAACTATCTTTGAAGATAGATGGCTTTAAAAATAACTTAGAAAACCTCAAATTAAATTCTCAAAAACAGACTGATACTCTTAAGGAACTATTGCAGCAATACCATACAAAAATAACAAATATAAAGACTTCTCTAAATGACATTGAAGGGAAACTCAAAAAGGAAGAATTCCAAACAGAATTTCTGCTTAAACAGAATACATGGCTGCTTAACAAAATAGATGACTTAGAAAACAGGGAAAGGAGAAACAACATAAGGATCTTTGGTCTGCCTGAAAACACTGAAGAAGACATTATTTCATTCTTAACCTGGATTCCTGAATTTTTAGACTTGAAAGAGGGACTTTCATTTGGAATTGAAAGGACACATAGAGCACTGAGGAAACCTGCTTCTAACTCAACAAATACTCCACCTAGATTCATAGTTATAAAATTTCTTTCATTTCTGGACAAGGAACTAATATTAAAATCTGCTTGGAGAAAATCACCCTTAAAATACAATCAAAGCCTAATAAGGTCTGACAATGATTATTCTTCCAGAATACTAGAACAAAGGAAAAATGTCTGGCCAATACTAAAACTGTTAAAACAAAACATCATTAAAGCACAGCTGGCCTTTTCAGCCAAGATAACAACTTTTTGCCAATGAGATGAGAACCTTTAATGACTTAGAAGAAGCTACTGTATCCATCAAAAACAACAACATAGTATCTATCCCAGAAGAAATGGAATGGACAGTCCCTCCTCTTAAAAGAATAAAAGAAACAAATCCTTGGACTGATGCTAGAAAGAAGAAACAGAAACTGATTCCAAGATAGTTGTACCAAACAAATAACTCTTACAACTACATCTCTCAAAGAATCAACTGATATGGTGCATCACTTGTCATCTGTTTTTATTTTAAAAAAGGAGGGTTTCTTAAACAACTGAGAAACAGCAATAATTTATTCAAAGAGTCCAATAATTCTTCACAAACAAAGGTAGGTCAAGATGGGTTACTATTTATATTATATATAAGCCAAACAAAGCAGCATATAATACAAACACAGAAGTTTCTATTCCCCTACTTGAACTCGAATACTTATTGTGTTAATTTTTCATTGTTTTATTTATAATAATTTAAGTAATTAATTAACTAATTCAACAAGGTACCATTCATCAGAGTTCAGACTCAAATGTAACAAATTAACATCATAGTGTTTTGAAAAAAATGCTGTCATGGAGACTAATGCCTTCTTCAGTTAAAATATGATTTAGAAATATCAAGTATATCCTTGTTAAATAATAGTAGCAAGCAGGAAATACAAATGTCATCTTTATTCTGTCTAAATATAGTTAATCTCAACTATGGCAGGTATCACAGCTACGAGTGCTGTTTTATCAATCTTGATATGGTGTGCGTGGATGCAGCTGTGTCTGGCAGATGTTGTATGTTGCTGTTTTTGTCTCCGGATAGCTGTGGGTTGCAGCTTGTGATCAAGGTTTGCTGATGCTTGTGTATTATGAAGCGACATTTGGTGTTTTAGCCTGGATCCAGGGAAAGGGGGTGGATAAAACTGTGATTTGGGATATTTTGGCAGAGAATAGTTTATTTATACATCTGCTGAGTGAGAGGTTGGAAGGCTGGAAGAATGTGTTATCCCTTGCTGTGGCAGCTTGTTGGGATTTTTTTTTTTTTTTTTATCTGTTTGCTCTCTGTTCTTTTCCTGGCTGCTGCCTCACTGAAAGGGAGGGAATATAGGCTTGAAGTTGCAGAGAAATGAAGCCTAGCTTCAGGTGCATCGTCAGCCTCTGGTATGCAGTACACAGACACACTAACAGAAATCGATGTTTCCAGGATGCTATGGTAAAGGCGACAGAGTGACGATAATGTTTAATGGCTCTGAGGACCTTCAGAGATGATTCTTTGCAATGACGTTTTTGGTTTAAAAAAAAAAAAATATATATATATATATATATATATATATATATATATATATATATATATATATATATATATATAAGGGCTGTTTTAAACCACATGTACACATGTTGATGGTCTCCCAATACTTTGAATACTTTGTTTAGCTCATTAAGTTGATTTTTGATAAAAAGGAAAAAATAAATAAATAATTCACACAATTTTATATTCAAAGTGTGTTTTGGTCCAAACACATTTGGGGACTTGAATGGGAGTGGAAGTCTGAGTTACTGTGAAAGACTAAGAGCACTTGGTATTGTGCAGTGCCCTTTGCAGTGGTCTGCGAGGTGAGCTTGCTCGGGCATCTTGGGCATATGGGGATAGCTGATTCTATTAGTGTTTGGGGTTGTCAGAAAATGCTAGAGAGTCATCAGATTTCCTCCATGGAAATATCTGTGGGAATGGAAGGTGTGTGGAGTGGTTCACTGGCAGAGTAGCCACTGCATGGAACAGGCTGGTAAAATGGAACAGGACAAATATTGGTTTGGATATTTTAAGAATAGCCTGGAAACAAACCATATGAACTAGTGAATGGTATTCTGGTAAAACTGGATGGGCATTGTTGCCCATGCTTGAAGTACTGATGTGTGTGTATGTAAGGATGGAAATATACTTATAACAAATAAGAAACTAGTAGGGTCTCATAATTTCAAGTCTATGGACTGTATAAACATGTTTGGAAGGAGCTACTAATAAGAATAAACATTACAGCTTTTGGTCTCTCAAATATCTAAGCAACAGCAAAAAAAAAAAAAAAAACACAATAGTTATATAATTTATGATTTTAGTAAATATAGGCATAAATATATAATTGTCATATAAGATGAAGCAGTCTGCTGAATTTAGATATTAAAGACAGGATTTACTAACATGGGCTTGTGTATAATAACACTACTGTCTTGTCATAAATGACATACACTGCATTGAACATCAAGGGGAAGCATGATGATTTTCTTATATAAGTAAACATGCATAACAACTCATGTACTTGTTTTAACTTGAATTGTAGTTTTTGTAACCCATCTTGACCATATATAATACTTAAGTGGTTGCCAAGGTAAGTAATGTTTTATACATGACATCAAACTGACAAAATTGTTCAAGGGAAACATTAGAAGCCTGAACTAGGAATGTCACATAATGTAACAATCACATTCTGAACAAATAGTATTATATTGACAATAATCATTCAGTTTAACCTTTGCTGATTATACAAAATAGAATGCTGCCATTTAAATCTAAAAACTTTCAGTATATGCCATAAAATGGCAATTTATGAATATGGAAAGGGAACTTGTAATCATTAATCACAATAAGTGAATTTGTTGTTTTTAACCTATAATTTCACCCATTTTTATAATAAGAAATGACATATATGAAATGCTTATGTCTAAGAAATGGGGGGGGGGAATACACTGATCATTAAAATGCACTAAGTTTCATCAATGTTCACATAAAACAAACTTGATGCTTTAGGTAAGTTAGCAACAAACAAAGTGATTACTTAAATGCTGGCAAACAATGAAATATAACTTCTGATATATCCAGTAAAATGCATTCCCCAGGATTCATGAAGCTTGCGCCAGGCGCAGGCGTAGTGTAGGTGGTATAACACCAAATATGGCTGCCGAGCGATTCAGGTACGATCCAATTTCACGTGCACTACCAGTGTACGCCAGGTCTGCGCAGCTATCAGTTCAGGTATGCTAATCACCCCATGCTCAGTACTGCAGCATGCAAATGAAGGTACAAAGCAATTCATGAAGTGGTGTAGGCGTAGTGTAAGCCTACAGAAATGTAAACCAAAAAAAAAAAAACGGTTTACGTTTTTCCAAACAGAACATCAGAGCCATGAAAGTGGACCAGACTCATGTATTACAAAGTTAACATATGCAAATGGCTAAATATACAGCCAATGGCATAAGAAAAGATGCACAACACATAAAAAATAACATTTAATGTCATGGCCACAGTAACGCAAAGTATAACCGCAGGGCATCTGTGTGCAAATGGGAACACAAGGAAAATAGATACAAATGTCATAAAATCGCAATGTAACACAAATCATGATTTCACCATAATAGTCAATGGTATGCATGCTACACCACAATCAAGCTGCAAGGGATGCTAAGGGTCTGTGACAGTGTTTGGCGCAGTAACTATGAATTTGTAGTCAATGCCATGCAAATGAGGCAAGTAATAGTGAATCACAAATGTCCCGCCGGCCTAAGGATGTACCATACGGCGCAGCACTACAACACCGAGGAGTGGTCTGGAGGAATACATGACATCAGCAGTGGGGTGTGCCACCATAGCTGTAAGCACATTGGAGCAATGCAAATCCGGGCTGACCGTTGCTAAGCAAAGCCAAAGGATAGGGGTGTGGATGTAGGTATAGCTTTCCTTAGCTGCGAGCACACATGGTGCCTGAAAGCGCATGTGTACGTGGATGAAAACGTGCCCAAAACCCAGTAAGCAGACGCACGCTCCATGCACCACATCTCAAAAAGGAAGTTTAGGGGAAGACAATAAGGAAATGCCGCAGTAGGGTAATTGGAGTACAACTGAGCAATTAACACTTATTAACTCACAGTGGGCCATTGACGGCAGCTAACAAGGCTGCTAGCAGCAACCTGCAGAACAGGATAGGGGAGGTGTCGGATTGCAAAGAAAAGAGAACTGTAACCACAGAGCAAAGCAAACCTGCAGTAGATTGGCTATAAAACACATTTCGCAACGCAATCCTGGTTTGGGAAAGTACAAAACAAGAAAGCAGGCTGCTGGATGCATGCCAGACAATGGGAGGGGAATTGTTAAGAAAAGTTAAGGCAAGGGCAAGAAGTAATCCACGGCAGCTAAATGTAATTCAACACCAAAGGCACCACAATAGCAGTACCTGTGCTAAAACACATAAGATACCCTGCAGCTCCGATTGTACATACACACCCTATGACATCGTCAGTGTTTAAAGCACAATAGTATAAAGTGTGAAGGCACCTCACACACACTTGTGTATTCCCAAACACTGCACCATTGGTGTAAACAGATGGGGAACTTTTACAATGTACTTGTTGGGAGCTGCCATAGCTGTGATTCATCACCATGTAGTGGAGACTGAAGGTGTTGTGGAGGATGATGCTGACAACGACCTCAGGCCATAGAGGAGAAGAATGTTCAGACCAAGGGTAACCTACCAGGGGCTACATGATCTGGAGATAGTAGAGCGTTACAGGGTGGACAGGGACATCATACAGCAAATAGTTGAGCTGTGCCAGCCACGCCTGAGATCCAGAAACAACAGATGGGAACCCATCCCATTGGACACGAAGGTATGTGTAAGCTTGAGAATACTAGCCACAGGTACCTTTCAAAGGCCATCTGGAGATATCATGGGGATCTCACAGGCATCAGCATCCAGGGTACTCCACCAGTTCCTGGATGCCATGTTACCACATGCCAATGAGCATATATACTTCCTCCAAACTCAGGAGGAGTTGGCCAGCAATATGCGTTTCTTCCACCAGGTGGCACACTACCTGGAGGTACTGGGTACAATAGACTACACGTGCATACATATCAAGTCACCACCTGGTGAGCATGGTAGGCGCTTCATAAACCGCAAGGGATACCACTCCATCAACTGCCAGGTCGTGTGCAATGCCCTGGAAGCTACCATGACTCCCATATCTGGCATGCCTCACAGCTGTATCAGGTATTTGTCAGGGGGGACATCTCATATGGCCACCTTGTGGGGGATGCTGGCTATGCACTGGAGCCGTGGATGATGACTCCCATCAGAAATGCACACACACCCATGCAAGAATGCCATAATGAGGCACACGCACAAACCAGAATCATCATAGAGCGCATGTTTGGGATGCTGAAATCACGGTTCCGTTGCTTGGACATATCTGGTGGAGCCTTGCAGTACTCTCCAGGCATGTGTGCCCACATCTTTATAGTATGTGCCATGCTACATAATATGATCCTGCGGAAACAGCTGCAGCAGGGACATAATGGTGAAGGCCCTCACAGCCCACCGCAATTGCCAAGGCCATAACAGGCACAGATGGATTCAGACCATGAACACCCTGTGCCAGCCACAGTAGGCAGATGGAGGCATGCCCAATATGCCTACGCCTTGGCAAAGAGGGAACGTATAGCACATACACTGACAGTGTAGGCCCCTATGGACTAACACACTTCTCCACCTGCACACACAGTAAAATGGATGGCACACACACATGGCCACCTGTAAATTGTAATGTATAGGTAGCCTACTGTGTGAATCCTACATAGGCAGCCCTCAACTATTGCACACACAACAGCTATTGAAACCAGGAAAGTCAACACCTGAACAGTAAACGAAGCTAACAGCATATGTTGATACTGTATGTATAGGTTCCTAGGTGCATCGGTAGGTATATGCCCAATTGTCAGAGGCCATTCATCAGCCTAGGCAACATGTGTCTGCTGTCGCCACCCCATCGATTAACTAACTGTCCCTATGTGGAGCAGAGCCAATTGCGGGATCCATGTGTGTAACCACTGTTCCCCAACTACTCTGCATGGATTCCCCGGAGTGTTAATGAGGGGCTCCATATAATGTAATCAGGGATGTAGTGCCAAAGCATGGGGGAGTACCCATGACAGGTATCTATCATGCCAGCATTCTCCAGTTATGGTTGTGTCAAGGTGTAGCACATTACAGTGTGTGGCTCACTGTGACATAGATTCCCAATGCTGGAGCACATCCATTAAACATCACTTGGACATACCATTAATAGGTATCATCCATATGTAAACTAACTGAGTTACACATTTGATTGCAGTATGGAGGAACAGCCGTAGTACAGTCCACATACAAAACACCATAACACTTGTACAAATTCCAGATGACCAAGTGGTAAAGCCACTGACTGTGTCGTGCATGTTCCTGGTTCCTCATCTTGCATGGTCTGTTACGTAATCCCAATGGCACGAATAATGGATGTTGGATGCAGGTCATTAGAGCATGTTTAAACACATGTTAGCAGGTTTATGCGGCGGCAAGTGATGGTAAGCGTCGTTTAAACATGACTACATGGATATGCGCAAAACAGGTCTAAGCTTTGCTGAATTTCATGCAGATCATGGTCAAAGATGTCCAGAACAGGTGAAACCAGCATTATTCACCCTTGTACTAATAGTGCCTGCTCTGAGAGGTAAAACGACCACTGCCAGGAGTAGAACATGCAACCATGTACACAATCACCTACCACTAAGCTACCCGAGATGTACCAACGGCAGGTGTGTATTGTGACAGGTTAAAACACAAAAGGGTGGAGTTCAGGAAACAGTATACACCGCCATGTACCCAACAAAAGGTGTGTTCACTCTCTCTCTCTCTATATATATATATATATATATATATATATATATATATATATATATATATATATATATATATAATAAGGATAGAAAGGGTGATAGAGAGATGTATGTCGATATATACGGATATACATATATCTGCAAATATATAGATAGGTTAACAACATGTACACAACCATGGAGGTACAAATAAACAGGATACTGCCAACTACCGAATGTTTACATACCAACACGCGTAATCATGAGGCTTAAAGACCGAAAGACCACAGTACCGGAACTCTAGAACCACAAATATTATCACGATGTTAAGGGACATTTAGTTATTGCTGCTGGTGCTGCTGTCCAGGTAGGTATTGTGTTTAAGTGTGTTTCTGATTGCTGCAGTGTGTATAAGTGTGTGCTGAGAGTGTGGTGTGTGTTTCTGTGGTACTGTAATGTGTGTGTGTGTGTGTGTTTGCATCGTGTGTCTGTTCGTGCTAACTTGGAGGTAGATTATTACAGTTGGTGTGGTCATAGCTGGCCTTAGAGGTTCAGTCACCAACACAACTGCAATGAGTGCAAATATCTGTGAAAGAAATACATGAGACAGCTTTCATGTAGCAACATTTCATTACATATCAATGTATTTCCAGAGGGATTGAAGGATCAACATCACCTGCATGCTATATAGGAACCAATTAACAATGGCTTAATGAATAAGCCTGCAATAACCATAGTATTAGTTTACTAAATGATAGGTCTTCAATTAGGAAAGGAGCCCCCACACACATATGGAATATGTATAAATGCAGTCCCCACAAACCGTTATCTGCTATGTACACCCACCTACATCTCCCCCACACCCGAAACAATTGCAATACAGACTGTAATAACATCACAAACATCCACTCACTCAATGACATCTGCAGAAGTGTTAACATACCTTGTGAGAGACACACTTGTAATGGCGCCATGTGAAATCATTGCTGTTGTACAATGGAACAGACCCCAATGTAACAGGTTTTGTTTGCAATAGTCTTGTATCAGACGGTTGAGATAACAGCTACACTCACATGTAGAACTACATACTCTAGCCGACACACACAATCCACGGGGGACATGAATTCAAAATATCTGTGTCTCTCCATATAGCAGTTGCAATTCATCACAATAAAACACATCCAGGCCGTCTTCCTCGAAGGTAGGGCAAAAGGACAACTCACAAGTGGAGTATTCAATTATACCCCACTGTTGCCATGTAATTGGCTAATGGAGTAGCTGCACAGCTGATGTGCACGAAATAATTTACTCCAGAACACCAGTTGGTGGCAGGATACCACATGTTACAGGTATCTACGTATAAAATGATGGCTTGCCATACATTCAAACCATATGCTCATACCATAGAACCGTTTAAACAAGAAAGGAGTAACACAGATATTTTCGTAAACTTGGACCACTAAGAAGGTATGTAGAACACTCAGTATGTTAGTGTATGTAGTGCCTGTTCTGTATTAATGAAAGTGTAAGCAATGCATACAGTGGGAAAAGGTATTATGTAGTGATGTCTTGTTGAGCATAGTAACGCTTGTAGAAATTGTGTGTACTGCTGTGGGACACAGGGTAAACACCTCATATACCACAAGAGATGCTACATAAGGGCTTTCAACATAACAATTCCACTCCAGCCACTGTCAGTGGTAGGGTTTGTCCAACAAGTACGTGCCATAACAGGGGATAGTATATGTTGCTATACTGTAACAGTAGGCATATGTATGGGTGTATAATGAGAATAACATGCCTAAGGTGGTCCTTCTGTGCAATTATGCTTTGCATTCTGGGATATTGTTTCAAAAATGTGAAATGTACAGTATTGTAGGTAGATATGTCAAATATTTTACATAGCATTACTGTTATATTATGCAAACATAAGGTATGTCTATTGGCATGTACAATACACAATAACAGGATACATATGGCTTGTAGTCACCAGACAGTGTAACAGCATGATAGCTAATTGAAATGGAATGCTACTCAATTATCCATGCACAAAGGACATGTAATAGCTTCATAGGTTTATAGTTAGGTACTATGCTGTCTGGCCAAGTCCATTTGTAAGCCCAACTACAGTGTTTTCACTGGCGGCACCTCCCTAGGTTAGTGTCCTGTGCCTGTGAACAGCAGAGCCATTTGTTTCCTGCACCTGTGTACAGTACAGCCACTGCAGTGATTCCTGGTGTATATGTCCATCTCCCATCCACCCATCGAGGTATCTCATGAAGAGTGCTAGTGAGGGTCCCTCCCTGATGTACATAGGAATCATGTTCCAAAGCATGGTGAGTGTCCGGTTCAGGAATGTATCCCTCCAGCACGTCCTACTCATCGTTGCATTTGGGTACATAAACCAGAGCATGTTGCTCTCAGTGGCTTTTGCTTATGTTGCTTATGTGGAGCATATCCATCAATATTGTTGTGGACATGGGCCTTGTATGTTCAGCAGAGGTCACTTCTGAGTATGCAGTATGCAAATGAGTACAGCTGGGGTTTCCGTAGTTGTGCTGCATACGTCATCCATCGGAGGTCTGTAATCCTGTTGGTGTGTTAATGTTGTGGTATTTAAAGCCATTGCTGTTCCGTAAAGTACACCCCAAATGGGGTGTTGTACCCTTGAACATGTTTCATAAGTCAGGAGTATAGAGGTACAATGGCTGCCTTTGTCCCAGCTACAAACTCATTACAGATTAGGGTGTCCACGTAGAAGGATATCCACACCACCTTGGCATTATGGTTATCAAAGGAGTGGGTGCTATCTAAGTGTGTACTAAGATCCCTTATAATGTCTTATGTATGTAGGGGACTACCACCTATGTGATAGTCAGTGGTTGATCGGTGTAATCCAAAGGGGATGTCTATGCACCTTGTGGCATGCAGCTTGAGGCCATGTTATCGACACCAGGTATCCATCACAGTGACACCCTTATGGAGGGTGTCTGTATCAGCTGGTGAATAAATCATGTCTCCTAGTTTGCAGTCATCTGGAAACCTATTCAGGGAAAGTCCTTCTGTGCTATCCTGTACCTCAGGGATGCATATACCGAACATGAGGGGCCCTATGACCAAGGACTGGGCTACGCCAATTGTAACTGATGTACAGTAGGAACTATGGTATGCTACCCTCACTGTGTGGGTCCTGTCCATGAGCCACTTTGCATAACATCTCGAGACGTAGGGATCGATGTGCAGGTGGATGTGTATGTTGACAATACCAGAATGGGGAACGGTGTTGAAAGCCAATGAGAGGACAAGGTAGGCTGTGTGGACCTCCTTACCATCATCTACTAACTTGGTAACTGTCTGAAAGGACTCCACCAGGTGTAGGAGCCATGGTCTGGCCCTAACAAATCCAACCTGGGTGGTATCAAAGGTTTGGAGGCCACCAATGTCTCCGTGAATGACTGCCATGATGATGTGCTCCATACTGGGATGTTGGACGGTCACATGGAGTCTGTGTTCCAGGCTTTAGAGAGTGCAGGTTTGAACTGCATAGTTGTGACCGCAGGGACTCTGCATTGTTCCTGTATAGATTTGGGCCCTTTAGGGTGTGAGAGGGGTGTAAAGTTAGCATTGAACCTATCTGCCAGGATGTTGCCAATATCAGTTGGTTCTGTAATGTTCCTGCCTAACCGTTGTATGTCAGAGCAGATGTGGGTATTGCCATCGAGAGTAGTGACATACCTCCATAACGCTTTGTGGTAGTCCTTGGAATGTGTCACAGTAATGTTTCCGTAGCTAGCTTTGGAGGATGTGATAAGGGATCTCAGATTCCTACTGAGGCTAACCAGGGAGATACCCCACCCATGGGATTGTACTCTACTTTGCAACAGTCTCCTCCTTCTGTTGTACATTATGTCCTTGGCAGTGGACCCCCAGAGTGGCGTCCGTTATCTGGTGGGTATCATCCTGGCTCTGTTTGGGATAGCATGATCCATGCAGTCGTGTAAGTGCTAATGAAGTGCAGTTGTGGATGTTTCAGCGTTTGTAACTATATTGTCCCTCTGCATGGGTGTCATGACGTTTACTACTGCTGTCATAAGAAGCCCGAAGTTGGCTTTGTAGAAATATTATACTGTGTTTTCCGTGAAGGGTGTGGTGCCAGGATGTGGATAACAAGGGTGATTAGCATACGTTCAGAACTGACCAACGAGGGGATAACCCCAGGTGTGGAACACCAGTCACACATGTTGGTAATGTCCAGGTCTAGGATATTGTTGGCCTTGGTGGTGGTGTGTATAGGTTGATCCAGCTGATTGGAGGTTATGAATCCCAGAAAGTGTTGGCATAATGTGTTGGTACATGAGTAGGTATCCCAGTTATCTGTGGGGTAGTGTCAGTCTCACATCAGTAGTTCCTGTTTGAACCTTACTTTCCAGTACACCAAGAAATGAGGGTCGTTAACCGTGGGGTATGGTGTGGAATTCGTAGCAAGCTACAATTTGTATAGCAGTTCTGGCCACAGTTAGTTGCACTTTGATTACCTGAGATGCATTGTGCTAAGCAACCAGCCTGGAGGTGTGTACATCCTTGTGAAATATGGACACACCTCCGCTGTGGGTGTTCCGGTCCTGGTTACATGACTGAAAGGTGTGGTCTGCATAATAGCCTGTCAGTGCAGGGGTGCTCTCTGGAGCCTAGAAGCAGGTCCCAGTCACTGCAGAGATATCGAAGTGGTCCATTATAAGAAGTGCCTCGGCTGAGTGCATTTGAGATGAAGATGTCAAGCAATGAGTAACATTACCCTGAGGTTTTGCTTGCCTGTTCCTGTTCTGGTGGTGAATATGTTATTTGAAATGTGTCTAAAACAGGCAGTATAGGATCAGCAAGAGCCTTAGATGTTATCCGTAATCCCAGGGCTGACAGGTGCAGGTCATCTGTGTCAAAGCATCGTGTTCTGTCAACCATGTCATTCAAAGCAGACAGATACTGGATACCCTTGGAATGACACCAGAAGCATAGGCAACTGTTGAAGTGAATAATTCAGCCGTTGTACTATGGTATCAGTCTGGACGAATGCAGAATGCTACTTAGGGCTTGGGCGATACCTGCCTGGGCTACAAGATCGGAGAGCTATTACATGTCCCTGTACATGTAGTCCAGGAAGTTACATCTCAGGGCATTCACACTAACATGGAGAATGACAGTCATATTGTACCTGTTGAGGAGTGACCTGAGTGCATAGGTAATATTGCGGATGCTGTCACCTGACAGCCAGATGAAAGTGACTATCGCCTTGTGTAGCCTGCTGAGTAGGACATCAATGTGACCTCCTACAGAGTCACCTATGACTAGTTTGTTGGATATGTTATAACACCCTATTGGCTGTAGTTGATGGGCACACATGAGTCTGTGGGCTATAAGTAATTGGTGTTGTGTTTGGTGATGGGGGCTGCCTCTGTTGCCTACACAGAGTAGTATGGAGAGGCTCCACAAATGTTGTAGTCTTACTATGTGTGGCCTGTGGTGGTGGAGATCTAGTGAGACTATGTGATGAGTGGGGTGTGGTGCAAACTTTTAACATCCCCACATGATTGTCAGGTTCAGTCTGGGTTGGAGAGAGCATTACCTCCAGCATGGCTACATATGTGCATCTCCCACAGGCTGTAGTGTCGTATGTTAGGAGGTGAGCATTGACTGTGTACATGAGACAATTGCTATATAGCCTCATGTTGCCCATATTCATCATACAGACAGGCAATAACACTGGTAAATGGCACATGGACATGCCTGTATATTCAACCATTTCTCACAAGATATGTGAGGTAAGTGTGTACAACAGCTGTTGTACTGTAAGCAAGCTGGGAATGTAAGGACAAACAGTGTTTACCTGTAAGAAATGAGTAGGACTGAGTGCTATAGTAATTAGTAGCTCATGAAGTGCTTACATGTTCTGAACAAATGCTGAGCATGAATAAGCAATACAGATAGGGTGTTGGATAACATAAACTCACTGCCCCCCAACAGGTACACAATCACATGTCCATGAACACTACAGAACCTCTGTAACCATAGCTATGATGGTACAAGGTGCACTCAGGTTGCATGTGACCTGTCCACATCCCTGGTCATATAATACACATATGGCAAAACAGTGTGCTCTACACATACACTTCCATGTAAAACATAGGTTCATGTCAGTCTGTGAAAACACTGAATGGAGCACACGAACAGTTATAACAACCCACAAAGTGGAGACGCCACTCATAATGGGAGGCACTGCACTATTACCCTGCTGAGTATGGTCTGAAAGTACATGAACCTTAATCAACGCAGATGTTGTTAGCAGTACAGATGTATATGACAGTACGGATGAATTCACACTGCATAGCATACCTGTGACAGGTCATAGGACATCATCACCCATACTGTGTTCCACCTACACTCAGTATACTAGATGTACCTTTGTATGTCACAGGAGTGTTCTACTAGTGGCCTGTTGACAGAAGCAACACTATAAAAGGTGTCTGAGTGACATGTGCATATCACACCAGTGGCAGCTACAGTAAAACAGGGTTAATGTTTTGTACTCCCCCCTCATTGTAGCCCATACCACACAGACAAATGGGAGGCATCTGCGTATGTAAGTATGTGAATGGCCATGACCTAGGAGCAATAGCTGACTCAGTGTTGTGGACAACATACAGAATGGGCTTTGTGGGTGAGGTGTGTGACATATGTGCACAATCTGACAGCTGCTTATTGCATTGTCACCGCTAGGTTAATAACCCTGTACCCATTAACTACCACCTAGGCAGCGGTCAACATTATGGACACTGTGTGCAAGGGATGGTGCTGTGCAGTTTACCTCTCTGAGCTAGTGATGTCACCAGGCCTATTAGGTAGTCATAAGAGGCAACCCAAGTCATGACAGGGTGCCATCCATGAGCATGGAGATCATTGGACAGCCATACTCAGCACCCAAGTGACCAATATCGGATCACATATCACCTTTAAGGGGTATTGGCCATGCTTGGATGGGGGACCCCAGCCTTCACAATCCTCATCTCCACTATGCAGCATGCTGCCCACCCTGTATAAAGACATGTGCAACACTGTGATGTTGGACATGCTACACATACATATCCTGATCTGAAAGACATGCATCATGGACAGCCAGCCACCTTCCTAGTATAAGGAACACCACATGCTGGACAGATCCCTGTGCCATACATGTTACATACTCCTGCCATACTATGCAACTCTGTCCAGCAAAGCTGCACATGTCATCTCTGTCATACATGGTGCGATGACCACATGGTAGATGTATCATTAACTGTCTGGATCAGTAATGTGGCACTGATTCACCTGTCGGCGGGAACATGGCTGTCGGATACAGCTAGAAAACCTTACATCCTATGCCCATACATGGCCTAGAGCATACACACTACTACATGACCTTGGCCGTACATGCTATAGTTGATAACCATCCCTGTGAATACCATCACACTAGCCATTGTCCCATGTGTATCACATGTGCAACATAGGCGATACGTAGCAGGATGTTGAATTGCTGTACAGTGCCGTGTAGATGTATATGGCAAAACACATGCATGTAAAGGTTTCCATGCGCATGTCTGCATTGTCACTGCTCATGTCCGTTAAGGCAGTGTATGATGATATGTGACATAGACACAGCATCAAGGTCAATAGCATTAATGTGGACACATCCAGGCATGTGCTGATAGGTAAGAACACCAGTACAGGCAAACAGACATGCCCACATCAAGACAGCATTCACATGGAGTATGAGCAATGTAATGAGGTGACACACATATATGGTGATAATATCCAATCCCCATTGGGTGTTACATGTGTGTGACACAAACATGTCAGTCGTGTCAGTGTCATGACGATTTGCAAAGACAACTGTTCATAAGTACTAAATGTAATACACATGTATGTACAGCTGTATCTCTGTGCATCTCTGAGATGCTGTGACCTGTCTCCATCATTATGTCTTCCAGATAATGCCTCGATCATGACTGCCAGCATATAGCCGCTTGGAGGATGATGCCCTCATACCATACCTCCAGGATAACTATGAGGTATTGTTCAGCCATGTGCCACAGCATGCCCAGCAGCGTGATGACCTTTGGCAGGAACTTCGCAGGAGGGTTAATGATGTGGGTGGCCATAACCGCACCTACCAGCAGGTGAGCAGACACTGCACGGACCTGATCCAACATGCAAAAAAGAGTGCCAGTGCAATCACCAGAGAACAAAGTAGAACAGGTGGTGGGCCACCAACCCAGCCCCTACTCACACCTACCGAGGAGCTACTGGCCAGCCTGGGAACCCCATCAGAACAGCATCCAATAACTCTAGCTACCATCGTGGAGGTGGGTGTCTCCCAACCACCGAGCCTGGAGTTGCCTGGTAAGTCGCTACTGCACATATAACTATTATATCCCATTTAGTTGCATGGGTCACTGTACAATATGTAATGTAACATCATATGCAAGGTATGTTTACACACATGCCGCATACTATAGTATGCTACCCTGTGTATGTACACATGTGCATACTCCATAGTATATGCTATTGTACTGGCAAATGTGTTAACATGCACAGTGCACCCTGTAGCTGTCATACAGTCATGGATAATGATCAAACTGCTGTGTCACCCCTATACAGGTACCTCTGGTGTGCCGCAGAGACAGAAGGCTGTTGCAGGTGAGACAGTTATCAGTATCAGGCATGTGAATGCACAGATCTATTTGCCATGTGGCCAGTTAACACATGTACCCATAATGTATGGTCCAGTCATGATATACAGGTCGCATCTTTCATCAATCACACTGGCTACCCATGTGCAATACATACAAACTAAATGAAACACCGACATGAAACCACAGTAACTGTCATTGCTAGATGTGTGGACAGTGTGCATATAATGGTGGAGGTGTTGTTCAATGTAGGAATATGTACTATACATCAGAACAACACATGTGGGGTATGCAAACAGTACTACACAGTGAGCTGGGATATGGGCAGCCCACGGGATTCACCATTGTGGAATATGCCCCTGCAATGAGTGCAGACATTGTAATGTGCCATCTGACATGTCCCAGACATGTAGTGGTCCGGCTGCAACATTGTCTCACTATCCCATAAAACATACCCCACATACCAAACATACAACCCTTTGTATGCATAACCCTGTGGGCAGTGGAGTATCTGACATCTATTGGTGTATGTCATATGGGACAACACAGACATGTGAAATAGACAGCCATCACAAACATTTGGCCAACACATGTTCACACATGGCCATGGAGGATGGCCAGGGACATGTAGCAACACACAGTAAATGTGATGTGTATGTGTGTACACCCTGTTGCACATTGTCTACACATGGTCCAACTATAGCCTTTGTTGAATGGTTATATAGTAGATGTGGAACACTGGACATCCTAACAGTGTGTGCACAGCTTGTGGAGGTGTCACGTAATTCAACCACTTAAGATGTGTTGAACATCATGACTGTGTCACAGCATGACAGTAGTCACCTGTACAGCTTCACAAACATACACATACACCACATCAGGCCACAGATACTGTACATTTCCCTTGCTGCTGTTGGACATCACTGTCAGCTGTGCACCTCGTGTGTGTGGTACATAAATGTCATGTGGGACATGGTGTATTGACAAGTCTGCCATGTGTGGACACGGTTGCCAGGCAGCTAAGAAATGTTAGCAGTTGTGCAGGGGTGTCATCCATATGACTTCTGGTGACCTGTCACACATGACACAGCATGATTTAGTGTGTATACACCTCAGCGACGTTGGTCACAATCCACAGTATTTATGTATTGTGTATGCACACAGTCATGGCTATGCACTGTGTATTCTACACTGTATAGCAATAGAGACATCTCATGATTCCATGCAATGGCACTGTGTCTGTACTTCACACTGTATAGGAATATAGATGCCTCATACTACCCTTCAATGGTCATGCACATCTGCTAAAAGTGCATTCTATCTGTAGGGCATACAGACAATACTTCAATGTGACACTATTACACTGCTGTACATGTGTCAGGACACAATTGTGTCAAACATGTATGCATGTCAATGCACAAGTCAGCAGATTACATGCCATACTATTAATGTCAAGGACATATGCCTCACATCAGCCATGTGTACTGTTAACCTGTACTGGTCCACATGGTGTATCACAGGGATGCATGCTTACTACCATGATTTTGTGAAATGCATGGCTTCTGCTATGACACGTGCTTGCTGTTGTGTGCAACCCAGGGATGTATGCTAACTACCACTATTAATGTCTGAGCTGCATGCCATCTGCTGTGTCACATGCATGCTGCATGCCTTCTGTCAAATCACATGCATGGTCTGTGTGTGTCTGTGTGTGTCTCTATTATAATGTAGAGTCTTTGTTTGCCTTCACAGGTGATGTAGGTGCGTTACCCTCCTGTGGTCCATCTGATGTTAGTGTCCCCACAGACTCTAGTAGTGATGAACATATGCTTGAGGTACAGGCAGGGTTGTCAGGGGCTGAATCTGTGCCATTGGTTGCCATCCCACCTATATCCCCCTCTTCACCGCACACAGTTCTCATACCAACACATACCCATCACCAGTGGCCATAGAGGAAGGACATTTAGCATGTGTTAGCTTGGAACAGGAACGTGTGGTGGCTACGGAAGGTGTGTCTTCACACCATGGTGTCAGTGAAATGACTGCAGATGTGCCACACAGACATGTGGCCAGTGCTGCTCATAGGGGGACCTCTGGCCGACATGCACCTGCAGGACAGAGCGCAGCAGCTGGTGTCACCAGATGCATGTTTCAGACTGTAATGGTGGCACAGGCATGTGCTGAATGGCAGAACAGAGAAGGGCAGAGGCTTTAGAGGGCTGCTATCCGTTCCTTAAATGACAACATCCAGGCATTGGCAAATGCTCAACAGCAGATTGCTGACATTTTGGACAGGCGATTGGGTGACATGGTTAGAATTCTTGACCGTGCCATGGCAATCCACGAGCGTGAGCTGTCTGTGCTGGAACATCTGGTAGGAGTGAGTCATAAGCCACATGGACGTAGGCCAGCTACACCACCTGGTGCAGGTCTACGTGAATGAGCTACCTCACATGCCCACTCCCATAGTGCCTGTAGCAGCAGCAGTGCAGCTGGTGCTGCGCTGTCCACACCAGGACACAGCAGTCCACGTGGATGTGGCCCTGGACAGTCCCAGTGGGGACATGGTTTCAGTGGACATGTGTCATCAGACAGTACCCAATCTGTACCTCTGCCTGGTAGTGCCCGTGCAACCCCTGGCAGGCACAGGTCACGTGGCCATGGCCGGACACAGTGATCTGTAAATCCTGGTCTGCACAATCTGGAGCTGTCAATAATACCCCTGTGTAGGCCAGACACATGGCAGAACTGTGTGTGCACATACACACACACACCAGAAACATCTGTAGGGCACCGCAACACCCACATGCATAACAACCACACATGTCCAATTAGATCACAGGCCCTAACCCACACACATGATGTCATCCACTGGTGCAGCCTAGGCCCCTGGCAAACATTATCACCCTGTGCATATGATGATGCCTTTGCTGCATCCCTATCATCCACACCATCGGTGTAGGGATATGCGCATATGGTCTGATGCACAGGGTGGACAGAATAGTGAGATAAGTGTATATTACAATTGTTGTGTACTGTTGACACGCAGCAGACATACCATGTAGTACAGGTTTAGAATGCATTGTTTTATGTTCACAGTATGTGTCTTGATAACAACAGTAACAGAATGCTGGTAATGATGGCCTGCTTCCCTCCTTAAGGTCTAATTGCATGTGCCATTAAGTACCAGTGTTTGCAGTTTCCCATGTCTAAATGTGGAGTACTCACAGGCATGTATGGCAATACCAGCACGCTATACGTAGCCTCAACCTCACTGTTAGAAAGGCTGACATTCCAAAGATGTCTACACATCTACTGATCTAGGAGCATGTGAGCTGTGTACTAGGCTACAGTGGCTAGAGACGTGACATCCATACTGGGTGACATCACAGGTACAGTTACATGGTGTGGGGGGTTTACACAGTGGTCTAGCTGATGTCAAGGGAGAGGCCAGTTGATAGTATGAGGCCTCACTGTGTAGCAGTAATACACTTTCACATTACAGGATGAGAACACACACAGACATGCACAGACACACACATTAACATGCCCACACTCACGGGGTCAATGACACTATAACACACACTTGATAGTGTTGAGGTGAGGACCCCTGCCTATGTGGTAATCACCATTACAGTACTGTGCACACACATGACGTGACACAGAGAATGAACATGTACAGGTAGTCAGTAATGCCTAAGACCGACAGCATCAACAGGGTAGTTGATTGCATCACCTTGAGGGGTTAGGGGCCCTATCTGCTCTCTATGGTAGCATACATCTTCACTTCATGCACCAGACAGCCATACATACATACATACATACATACATACACTAGAGTCCACAAATGCCATGCACATACAGATAGCTAACATGTGTGTGATACACACACCACCCCTGCCTATGTCTTGCTTTCTACACTGCAGTATGTACAGATCTCTACAACTGTCTACAGGGGTGTGTAACAATTGGGATGTATTCCCCACCATACATGGCATATATCGTCACACAGGCAAACACACATGGCAGTACTGTGAATCACACACCTGGTATCTTATGATACGTCTGACAGACATGCAGCAGCATTGCCCGCATTACAATGTGTACCGACGCTACCTTCAACAATTGTGCAGCTATATGCACATGGGAGGACTTAAGTGTTACAGGTGTCAAGTGATTTAAAGTCAGTGACACCCTGACCGCTGTGTAGGTTGTATGTCTTCACCTTCCAATTAACAGAAACATGGCTTACTGTTTGCACATGTTATGGTAGGACAGCTTGTGACACACCTGTGAGCTGTCTTCAGCAAACATCCATCTGCAAAGGTGGCCCACCACTTTATGTACACACATCCATCCATACCTGATGTACATCTTACCGTACAGTCAGTATTTCACCATATACAAGTGCCAGTGATGGGGCTGCATTGCAACTGCATGTTGTAGTAAGACACAGATGAACTGCAAACATCAGCTACTGCACATGCATGGTAGCTGAATGCAGACCACTACATGTACATGTGTGTAGGTCCTACATTCCTGTCATGTAGCCATGTTTGTATGCATTGCAATTGGTGGACATGTGTGATGACATACATGACACATGGACTATTGTATGATATGATAGTTGTCATGGGTAACCAGTACAGAGGGAATGTTAACTCAGTCAACATTGCTACCTTATGTACTGTTAGCATTTAACAGCCATGGACCTACCTTCCATGTGCATGTGTGTAATTGCTGTAGCCAAGTGTCTGCATGAAGGACAGCAAAAGCTATGCTATGTACATATGTGTTGTGTGTGTGTGGGGCATGTACATATCCACGGCAGCTACATGTATGTCATATCCAAACATGAGTGTGTTTTCTGGTGTGCAGCAACAGTTATCTGTTACAGCTGTATAAGACCCAGGGCCCCTGTTATGTGTACAGCCGACCTGGTTATGAGCAGTGGTATCATTGCATTGCATAACACATGATGGAACCCTGTCAGTACATGGGTAGTCTGCACAGTTGCTGTAGAGCTAGGTACAGTCCACTGGTCATGAGTAACATGGTGTTGCACTAATGTATGGATGTGTGTTGCTGGTCCAAGGACATGGTGATGTCTGAGGGCTACATACTAGAATGCAGCATTTAACACTGTGATCTGCACCTGACACATCTATGATGGCTTTTGATAGTGTACTGGTCAGTACATGTGCGTGGCCTTCATGTACGTGAGGACACTAACACCTGGAGCGGTCCGTAATGGACTTATGGCCCACATGTCTGTATCTGAGGTATATGGTGGTAGTGCTATTGTGCACAACTGAGTCTTATGCCAGGTGTTTCTCACTGCACAGATGTAAGTATTCCCCATTGTTGGATCTAGATTGGCAGCTATGATTACGAATGCTACACATCTAGCACTGTTTAGCATACACATGCAATGCAGTTGTCCTGTAGGTGTCAGGGTTTTTACCTGGTCTCAGGTTCTTCATCTATGTATGGTACTATGTGTGCGAAGTAGCCACTCCTCCCAGGACATCACCATGGGTGGTATTAGTGTGCCAGGTTTAGATTGGTATAGCTAAAGTGATGGACATCAGCAGACATTGTGTAGAAGACCTGTGTCAGATATATGTAGTGCAGCGTTCATGCTAACAATGATGACTATCGACACACTGTGCCTTTCCGTGTTTAGAATCTGTGTGCATACAAGACAGTTAATCTCTACTAAATGTGTGAGCATGCCCAGTATGCCATTGTGTAGATGGACACATAGTGCATTCCAAACGGACGTGTGCTACTAAGTGTGTGAGCATGCCCAGTAACACCTTGTGTCGGTTATGTGCCTCTGTGTATGGGCATGACCATTGTAATCCTGTATAGCAATAGTGGTCATCCAGGCAACAGATGGCCATACCCCACTTCAGGATGGATTCCTACATTGAACACACTGGTTCACAGGTATGTACAGCATAACTGCCAGTATCCATGTCGATGTCTGCATTCCTAGAAGGTCATATTGACTGTCTTGAAAGGTGTACTGTCTGTGGCGCATCTCATATCTATGTAGTGTTGTAATAGTGCTCCGTAGATAGGCAGTTGTCCTGCTTACACCACTGCCGTGTGTTTGTCTCCATCTGCCTAGGGACAGTAATATGCTTTTAGACTGCTCACACTCCATACAATCCCTATCGGCATTTGTTCCATTGTTGATTATGTCACCCACCTAGAAGTATGCCTCTGGGAGAGCTGTGCTCTAGTAATCTCAGTAGGGCGTTCTGTAACTGCATAATGATGTAGTGTGATAAGTTAGTTAGGTCTATGTCCAAATCCCAGCCCTGCCAAGTGTGTGTTTCCAGCTGCCTGGGGACAGAGTAATGCTTTTAGACTGCTCACTCTCCATACAATCCCTATTGGCGTCTTTGCCTTTGCTGATGATGTCACCCACCTAGATGTATGCCTCTGGGAGTGCTGTGTTCCAGTAATCTCAGTAGCATGTTTTGTAACTGCGTAATGCTGTAGTGTGATAAGGTAGTTAGATCTATGTTCTAATCCCAGCCCTGCCAAGTGTGTGTGTGTTTCCAGCTGCCTGGGGACATAGTAATGCTTTTAGACTGCTCACTCTCCATACAATCCCTATTGTCGTCTTTGCCTTTGCTGATGATGTCACCCACCTAGAAGTATGCCTCTGGGAGTGCTGTGTTCCAGTAATCTCGGTAGCGTGTTTTGTAACTGCGTAATGCTGTAGTGTGATAAGGTAGTTAGATCTATGTTCTAATCCCAGCCCTGCCAAGTGTGCGTGTGTGTTTCCAGCTGCCTGGGGACAGAGTAATGCTTTCAGACTGCTCAGACTCCATGCAATCCCTATTGGCATCTTTGCCTTTGCTGATGATGTCACTCACCTAGAAGTATGCCTCTGGGAGTGCTGTGCTCCAGTAATCCCAGTAGCACATTCTGTAACTGAGTAATGCTATAGTGTGATAAGGTAGTTAGGTCTATGTTCTAATCCCAGCCCTGCCAAGTGTGTGTTTTCAGCTGCCTAGGGACAGAGTAATGCTTTTAGACTGCTCACTCTCCATACAATCCCTATCAGCGTCTTTGCCTTTGCTGATGATGTCACCCACCTAGAAGTATGCCTCTGGGAGTGCTGTGATCCAATAATCTCGGTAGCATGTTCTGTAACTGTGTAATGCTGTAGTGTGATAAGGTAGTTAGATCTATGTTCAAATCGCAGCCCTGCCAAGTGTATGTGTGTGTGTTTCCAGCTGCCTGGGGATAGAGTAATGATTTTAGACTGCTCACTCTCCATACAATCCCTATTGGCATCTTTGCCTTTGCTGATGATGTCACCCACCTAGAAGTATGCCTCTGGGAGTGCTGTGTCATAATCGCCCAAGAGACTGGGTTGTCAACACATACACATACATTCACCAATAGGTCTGGTGAGTAAATGTCAGCAGCCCTATGCTTACCCTTACTACAGTCTGACCCATGTGACGCAATGAAACACACTTGCCTTGATAGTAACACCACTACATATTGCAGGTGGCACATGTGGTTTCCTTTTCATTCTTGTCTAATGCTTTGGTGTAATGTGGTCCGCTGTTGTGATATAAATTCAATATCTATGTATGTGTGTGTAGTGTGTGTGTGCGTGTGTGTATATATATATATATATATATATATATATATATATGTATGTATGTATGTATGTGGACATTAGCACTATTGAATGTCTGTGCTGGATGATCTGTACGTGATGACATCGGATGCATGTATATCTGCCATGGCTTAGTGGTAAAGCACATTGTCTGTGGTGTGCAGGGTCCCGGGTTCTAGTCATGTAAAGACCGGTTATTTTGTTGCTGGGAAGAACAAGGGACATCGAATACGGTGATAGTAAGGCACCTTTAACCAGTTGTGTGCGGATCTGAGCGACAGTAAGCAGTGGTTATTAATTTGGAGGATCAGTATGGGTCATATAACTATGCATTAGAAGACAATATTATGCAAATGAGGTTGACAATAGTGAATCCCGTTTATCCCCAGGGTGTGATGCAGATCCTAAGAGTGTATGTGTATAGATTGCTGGGTGCAGGACTCGAATATAGGTGAAAGCATGGGAGGGGGGTCAGGCATACTCTACGTTCACTGGAGCCCTGTGCCTCGGGATTGCTCCTGCCTTAGCACAACTAAGCTAGGGGGTGTGTCTATATGTGCCTGGTGAAATTGGGAGGGACAACAGCAGTAGTGCAGTAGTCAAGGTGAACAGGCTGCACAAACAGGTGATAATCAGCACAATCAGCAGATTACATGGCCAGCCCGCCCCAGAACACTACAGTAAAGTGAGCAAGCACCATACACACAGGTTTCTTCCACACTCTACACCACCGGTGTATTCATGCAGGGACATTTCTCGACACAATCCAACCAAATGAGAAGGGCTGCAGCAGGCAACATAGACTGACATGTGCAGGAGGCTGAGGGTAGTGAGGATGTGAATGCTGCCTAACAACCCTTAGTGAGGTGACATAAGACTTTACAGACCCAGGGTAACCTACCAGGGGCTACATGAGCTGGAGATAGTGGAGTGCTATGGGGTGGACAGAGACCTCCTACAGCAGCTTGTTGAGCTGTGCCAGCCACACCTGACACATCGAACAGGCCGAGGGAAACCCATCCCAATGGATACCAAGGTATGTGTTGGCCTAGGTATACTAGCCACAGGTACCTCCCAAAGCACAACTGGGGATATCATAAGGATTCCACAGGCATCTGCATCCAGAGTATTGCACCAGTTCACAGACGCCATGTCACTACATGCCAGTGAGCATGTACATGTCCTCAACACACGTGATTTGTTGACCAGCAATATGCGTCTCTTCCACCAAATGGCAGACTACCCTGGGGTACTGGGTGCTAAAGCCTGCATGCATGTACGCATCAAAGCACCACCCAGTGAGCAGGGTAGGGCCTACTTTAACTGCAGGGGCATACCCTCCAACAGCTAGGCCGTATGCGATGGCCATGGCATTAAACTGAATGTGTGTGCTGCCTGCCCTTGAAGCTATGATGATTCCGATATATGGCATCTGACAAAGTTGTACCACACCTTTGCCAATATGGACATCCCCTACAGTCTCCTAGTGGGGGATGCTGGGTAACCACTGGAGTCGTGGCTGATGACACCCATCAGCAATGCACACACACCTGAAGAACTACACCATAATGAGGCACACGCACAGGCAAGACATATAACTGAGCATGTGTTTGGGATGCTCAGGTCACGGTTCTGGTGCCTGGACACATCTGGTGGAGCATTGCAGTATTCATCAGCTACATGCACCCAAATAGTTATGGTATGTGCTATGCTACACAATCTGATCCTGCGGTAACAGTTGCAGCAGGAATAGCACTGGGCAGGGCCACAAATCCCCCCACCAATGGCAAGGCCTGTACAGGCACAGTGTGTCTTGGAGGAGGAACTACCTGAGCTGGACCCAGTAGGCAAAAGGAGGCATGCACAGTATGACCTGCCCTTGGCAAAGAGGCAACACATGGCATATGCACTGACACAGTAGGTACCCAGGGATTTCACACTCTCTGACTCGCACAGACAGTACAAGGGATGCCAAACATGACACTACCTGTGCTCAGCCATGTATAGGAAGTGCACTGTGTGCATCCAACATAGACAGCCCTCCAGCACCATCCGCAGGTCTGGAACACCCCCAAGGTACGTCAATCAACCTACCAATTGGCAGTTGTATTAGAATGTGTATTTACCTGATGCTATGGTATGGATGTGAGCATACAAGGGAATTTGGTGGCCGACTGTTAGGGCAGCAGACAGTATACTTCCATAGTGGCACCATGACATCTGTAGCACATACCGGGGTCACAATAGTAGCCAGTAGTACACAGGGTGTCCTAACCCACTGCAGGTTATGGGTTAAACACCATGTGTGTCCATACAGCCCACACAAGTCTCATACAGCTGGACAGGTGTAGACTAATACAGACAAATGCTATACAATAACCTCTGGATATGCCCAATGGATGACCCCAACACCCACAAACACACACATAGACTACAGCAGGCCAGGCAGTTGGATGTAGGTTGTGAAGGCTAGGACGTCTGAAACCACTATGCTGGTAATTAAAGCTAGGCTCTGACGTACACTGGTATGCCTCCAACAAGCAATTTAGGTAGGTCCACACACTGAAATGGAGTACCTGGCATACAAGTACAGTAGTAGCAAATGTGTACAACTGTCAGTTGTGCCCCCCTTCCAACGTACACATGTGAGAGTCATGTGCGCCACCCCCGATGCTGTGTAGGACTGTGGATACAGTTGGATGTCCCCCCACGCTGTGCATAAATGTAGCAACAGTCAATGCCACATGACCATTAGCTACCCTGCAGACACATCATGCCACCTGTCAGTGTACAACGCAGGGGTCGGCACCACAGCACTGACTATCTGGACATGTGACACATGCGATCCAGTTGACCATACTGGGCATGCTCAAACACATGAAGGTATGATGGTAATGTCAGTCGACAACATGCATAACAGTCATACTGGGCATGCTCACACACTGAAACACAGAATGGCCAGGTCTGCAAACACCAGTGGTCCTGACATATCTGCCAGTACATTGCTATACTGTTGGATGACTGTGCTGTATGGTATGTGTGTGGTACTGTCTATTGTCTGTATATATGCCATGGTGTATTGGTAATTCACATGAGCTGTGTGCGCAGGGTATTGCTACCAACATGTGCAAAGGACGGTTCTTTGTTTGTGGCCAGAACGACGCCTTTGGATACAGAGTGGGTAAGGCACATTCCAGCAGGTAGGAGCAGTTGTGCGTGGGTTTGCATGGTGTTAAGCACTGCTGACCTCTGATTACAGCTCCTTATACTTGCTTAGACTCCACATTTCTTTAACAGTGCAATACTCGCATACTGGTAGACAAACACGCTTACACCCGCTCGCTCACTCACTTGCACGTGCACCAACATTGGTGCTTCCATTTGTCACTCACACTGGGTGGGCGTGATCCCTTGTGATGCCTATTACATCGGACTACATGATTACAGTATCGGGTATGGCTAACCATTAGGCGATGGCAGGCGTTCGACTGTACGGAATTGGCGGCCTGTCCAGTGACATAATCATATTATATGTGTGCTCCTCATACAATCTGCTCCCATCTGGCTGATACATGGTAACCGATACTCTGCAATGCTGACATGTAAATGTTTTTTGGGAAATGCATCTCTCTGCCAGGTCATGCTACCGCATACCTTTTGTAGGTTTTCCACCTTTTAGATTGGTCGACGTGAGACTCTAGGAGTAACATCTTTCCCACTTTGCATGGGACAGTCCCTCATTAGTCATATGTGTCATGCGAGAATACTCTAGCCATAGCAAATGTCCTGATTAGAGGACATTATTATATTCTACGTGTCTGTAATAGTTGTATGTAATGGTTATTGTATACATGACACGTCAATATGTTATGTGAAGTAGCATAAGCAACTTGACTGCTGCTAGACTAAGCTTTGATTTGTGCTAATATGTATATTTCTGTACTATGCATGGCTGTAGGTATGTTCTGACCTGGTATGTATGACATTTCTACAGAGCAGGTCCCACTTTGGCCATTTGGACAGGTGGCAGCCCTATAGGACCTATATGTAGAGCTGTCACATTTGGCAAGGCAACACATACCCACAGCCAGTAGTAAACTGACTACTTCACCGGTTTGCATACCTTAAGGTTATTCTTTAAGCATTATAGTTGCTAATACTGTTTCCTATAACATGTAGCTGTTTCAGATACAACAAAATAATTTTATGACACCACTACACACAATATATGAACTCTTTTCACGAAATCACAGGCCATGTGCCGTAACATTCATTTTGCAGGACACAACTACCCAGAGTGGAGTGTCCCTCACAAAGGCAAACAGGTGGTAATCCCAAACTATTATGCTATCATCTACCTAAGGTGGTCAGCGGAATATGCGCTTTCCGTCACTAGCAGACCTCACATACCAATGGGGGAGAATGAACACTGTATCAGGGAGACTGCATAACACCCTGAGGGACACATTTAGATGATTGGTTCTATTACCCTGACACATTGACAGTCACAGGGCATATGTATTCATTCACATTTGTCGAGGTACATGCTGTTTATGACTCATACATGTTGTCATTAGTCATTATGTGTATTCCACCACCTGTCCACATAATATCACTAGTTCCGGAAGTGTTTAGTTAGGACTGTGTTAAATTCTGATTCATAATCATGGACGTCCATGATAATCGGGTACAAGGCATTGATATAGTCCCTATGTGGTCTCCCAATGGTTTACGGACTATCCACTAGATGTGCTCTTCAGGTTTGGGAGGTATAGCTGTCTGCTATGCCCACATGGGAATATTAATTACTTCCTCTGGGTGGGCCTACTACATCTCTGCCAACCAACACCTGCACACTTAGACCCATTATTGCATACCCATGATTCACCTACCTGACACCCCTCTACAGCACTCATGACAAATACTTACTGTGAGCGCAGCTGGGGTATGAACACACCCTTACACACTGCCCACTCTCCCCATCTCGGGACACATGTCGTACGTTTTGTCAGCCCATGTGTTATTACACTTGCACAACCTACTGTTCCATGTACAGCTGCATCCTGCTCACGTCGATCATTACGGGTTCGCCTGTAAGGCTAATTTTTGGTGTCCTGCAAGGGACCCCCGTTATCCATGTTTAAAGTGTAGACCTTGCAGATCTCTCCCAATGATACTTTCCTGCCGGTGGTTTGGAAAGCAGCAGTGTATTTACCTTTATTGCCTGTCTGTATGTCTGACTGGCCTAGCTGGGCGGTGTGGGAGGTAAACGTTTGTTTATTGGACCTCCCAGTAACATATGCCCGGTCTGAACATATGTTACCCGTAATTGCTGTAAAGTAACCTAGTTATGTACATGTGTATATCTACAATGACATATATATGTTTTTTTGTGTGTATATGTGTATATATCAATAAATGTTGTATGTATATATATATATATATATATATATATATTTGTATATGTGTGTGTGTGTGTAAATATATATATATATATAAATATATATATATAGATATATATATATATATATATATATATATATATATATATATATATATATATGTGTAGATATATATATATATATATATATATATATATATATATATATATATATAGATATATATCTGTGTGTCCGTTGACCAATACATTTCCCGGACAAACACACTTACACATGCGTATTGGGCTTTATCTCTGCTTCAACAGCATACTATTGCCTTAGTCATTATGACACTGACACTTCACTCCGGTTAACTTGTAATCGGTATATAGCACATTAAACAGCAGACAGATGTCGCACTTTGTTCATGTATGGAGTACCGCTGATAAGTATGAAGTGATACAGTGTCATTTGACCCATTTCTCGTCTGCAACAGCCTATTATTCCTGCTACTGTATTTGTTTCTGTGCACATTCATATTAGTTATGACAATAAATAGAGTGCATGTGTTACAGAAAATCTACATCAACATATTGATGTCTGCATGTTGTTGTATCTTTCAGCTTTTCCCGGTTAGGGGTCACCACAGCGGAACTCCGGTCAGCTAATGATTGGCAGATAGGTTTTACGTGCCGAGTTGCCAGCCCTGATGAACAACCTTCAATGAAAGCACATACATTCACGCATGTCTCCACGCAAAAGACGCTCTAGCTGAGAATCGCACCTACATACTTGCTGACCTACATGGGCCGCTCCATTGCAACTAACCGGCGCAACTAACCCTGGCACTCCTGTTTCCATAATCGCATAGCCATACTTTCTCCAGCCCACCCGTGTTGAGTTTCCACGCATAACAGTCATTATCCACCTGATATCGCAGCCATGACACACCTTTACACATTACCCTCTCCAGAGGGTTAGGGGCCCTACACACATTTTGTACCACCTCGTGTATTCACAGGGTCTCCCGCCATTTATATTTGCACATACGTGCCTTTCCTGGTGTTATGGATTATGAACATTTGCGGGTTACAAGTGTATGTGGTCACAACATGAACTACATTCCATCTGTGTGTAATGTTGATGTAGCAGTTCAATGATATTATGGCCACTGGTATAACCCTGCCTCTGGTGTGTATAGCGGTGCTGTACTCACTCTTGTGCAGCTTTATCTGACATACGCTGCAAGCACTATATAATACCTTAGTTACTCTAGATTTCCTTCACAACCCTTGTGTATACTTTCTTATTTCGGCATTCATTATATATTTTTTTCCCATATATTTTTTTATTTTATGTCTGTGGATATATATATATATATATATATATATATATATATATATATATATATATATGTTACATCTGTACAAAACAACAAACATTTGCTATGCTGGGAGCTGCTTACACCCATGCAGGCGCACTTACATATTCTTATTGTGTGAGTTACATATGTTTACTGCCACTTCTTTGTGCTTACATGTGCCTTATTCATTATGACAGTACCACTTTTATGGAATCTGGTTAACGGCCCCATGCGATACACATGTTCACCTTTACATGTTTAAATTTTGGCTTTACAGCACAGACACATTCATTACACAAGAAAATGATATGTGCTATAGTCATACTTGAACCGGGAATGCCTTTACGTTAGGCGGATGCTCTAACCACTACACTATTGGTGTTCTGCTTCATTTATATCTATACCCATGGTTCATAGCTACCCTAACATACGCTTCACCGCTTCACTTACACAGCAGGCATCCATTCTCCTGCTGGGAAAACCGCAGTACTACACATGTGACATTCCCTATTCCCTACTGCTCTGGACCTGTGCTGCATGTTTACTCACTCCAATGATATTCAGAATTCCAAAGCTTATAGTCCTGGCACATACGTGTGTTTGATTGTCAGAGTGTTCATGTGGTGATTCGGGTTTAGGCTTGTCCGACTGGTGACCGGAACTGCCCTGTACCTGTTCAAATGTTAGATGTAGCACATGGACAGAGTTGGTCCCAATTTTAACATTATACCTGGTTTTACAGACGCAGGGGTTTGGGCACCTCTAACCAGATCATTATGTTGGCACTACATAATATAAGGTGGGGGTGGTTCCACTACATAATACAGGGTGGGGGGTGTTTCCACTGGTGTTTCCCTTCACATTTGACTATTTCATTCATTCATATATATGATGAATATTATTCTGGACATCACTTATGACTTCACTACTTGTATGCAGTAGTACTGTCAACAAATCTGACAGTTGTTTGGTGTACATATGTGTACGGACCTCTGTAATACTCAGGGACTAATTTCAACAGTGACAGGGACAAGGCAATGACAAATCAGGGACAATCACAGACACTTCTACAATATTAGTACTATCAATTTGAAACGTGTAGACAGATTCAGAGCATATGTATTAATACTTATTTTCTGCAGTTAAAAGCATCTATTACTCTTCATTATTGTCATTAGTCATTTAAGTGTCATTCAACCCCTTTCCTACAAAGGTCACTGGCTTTGTGAGTGATTAAGAGGCTGGCCAGTTATTGTGCGAATGCTCTGACCATTGGTAGGGTTGCCACATTTTCATATGTACAGGATGAGATATATTCTGGACACACCAGATTGTTTAGGCCAACACATACCCACGGTCAGTACAGGGTTTAGAACATTCATTATTTTCCTAGATGAGAGCCTAGTCCTGTAGCACTTTAGTTGCTTATTCTGTTTCTTGTACGATTTATGTATTTTACATCCAGAAATAACTGTTTTAGGCAACTGTTACATGAAATATGGTACATAGTCATTTTCTACAATCACAGGGCATTTGCCATTGTATCATTCTTGGTCGGGACACACCTACCCAAACAGTGACTGTCCCTCACACAGTGGATCAGGAGGTACCCTGCTTCCGTCAGCACCTTAATCACCCTATTTCCAAGTGCCACTATGCGACTGTGTACAATATATTTTCTCGATAATTCATGTGGGGAGACGTGCATCACGGGCGGGTGTTTGATCCTGGGTAGTAGGTTCTGCATGACCGTCTAGAGTCTGAACAGTCTCGTGAACCACTACTGCACATACAACTTGTGTCCAAATGTCTACAGGACTGGACATAGTGTCGTGATACCAAGTCTGATGTTTACACAGGATACTTATCCCATGAGGGATATCCAAAAATTGAACAAGCCAATTACCGTCTATTCTTTTGGATTTACGAAAATGTGTTAGGGTTTTACATGCAAGGGATACATAGTTTGCAATGCTGACACTGCCTAGGGTGACACTGCCCACTACACATGGGTAGTGGTCACTATGTGTAGATATGGCTGCGCCAAGCTAGTAGCCCGAGTATGGCTGGATTTGGTTGACATTCAGGAATGGGGGTGGGTTGTGTGCTGTAGAGGGGATGATGGGTATTCGATTATGCATCCAGGTGTATTTGGATGGGCCAGTTCCATCCAGACCATTCTGTGGGTATGTGCCGGTGACGTTTCTGTACATGTGTATCGCACATTTTAATATTCATATGTTTGTGTGATTGTGTTCTACAGTATGGCCTGTCAGGTTGTATTGCAGATGTGTATGCTTGTTCTTTGTGTTTCTTTCTGATTCACCTGCAGATCCCTCATACACCTCCAGTTCACCTATTGTGCATCCAACATTGTCTCACCTTTGTGGATTATACCATTACCCCCCACACACACACACACACACACACACATATTCCTGACACTCCATCCATCCCTTCTTTGGTTGATGGCCCATGGCACGGTCAAGGGAACACATTGCATACACTACATATGTCAGGTACCTGTATGGTTGTGAGGACTACCCTGGCATTTTTCACCTTCCACATGCTGTACATCACGCACATAGGTACACACAAATACTTATCTTTCATGACATGGTAGGTACACCTGGGTAATACCCGTTCAACTTTGACACATCCTGACAAGAATGGCTTGGACCGCATATGGGCGGATTTTGGCTGAAAGCTCTGACCATTGGTAGGGTTGCCACCTTTTCATATGGCCAGGATGGGATATATTCTGGACACAAATCAGATTCTACAGGACAACACATACCCACGGTCAGTACTACGGATAATACTTTTGTTTTATGCCTACATGTTAGCTTATTGTTGTAGCAGTTTATATGCTCCTTCTGTTTCATTTACTTACTTATTCTATTTATTGTAACATGTGGTATGTTACATACGGAAATAACTATTTTATGTGACTATTACATGTGATGTGGGACATAATTATGTCATACGGTCGCAGGATATTTTACATTTATAATGGTTTTGGTATGGACACAATGGCCCAGCTGTGTACTATCCCTCACAATGTGGGGCAGGTGGTAACCTTGACCATTGGGCTACACATAGCTATTGGCAGCATGCTAACATGATGTGTTTCACTTCCACTTGGTATAACTATCTACACTGCATTAGAATATGGGCACATGGTTTAAAATGTTATTTGTTCGAGGGATTGAGACTCGATATCCGCTAACGTGCATTTGTGTTTGCTTCTTAATTTTGTGTTTGCAAGAACTGTCTTGCATGCTTTGCATATGTTTCAGTATCCACGGACACTGACAGGTGGGATTACTATTGCAGGCAGATTGTAATATTCCAGCATTTTAGGTTGCACGTCAACAGCCAACATTTCCACGCCTCCCTGCGGCACTTCGACACGCCCCATGCACTCGCGCTCATTTCCTATGCATGTGGCTGTGGCGGCAGCGCACCTTCATTAATATGCATATGGCACTACTGTGCCATCTACATGCCGCACGGTCGGCGCAAGACTAATGCCGGCCTTGCGCCGAGCTTCATGAATCCCGGGGATTGTTTTATAAACTTTAGGTATAAATATTATTACCATCTCTTTATATTAAGTAATAAGTTTTGAAAGAATTTATCAATAAGGGTGAATATGTTTAATAACTGTGTGATACAATCTTTTACTGAGGTTTTATATATGATAAATCCTACTTATGACTGAATTGCTTGTCATCTATCTTTCATGTAAATATTAATTGCTTATACAATAAGTAGACATTTATATTGTATTAGAATTCTGTCTAATCTACAATAGTACTATATCTGTTCAAAATAATATAAATATTGCTAATTCCTATTACATTTTCCATTTGATAATTCAATTTATGGAGCTCAGATGTTCTGGATTGTCAAGGTATGAGTGACAATCTGATGGACTTAGGTTTATCCATCAGATTAGGAATTATTTTCATTTCATGGTCAGTCCGGATCTTAGTTTTGTTAACATTTATTAACTTAAATTTGTTATTTCACAAAAACATTTTTAGTATGCCTGACCAAAGCATTACTTTATTGGTATACACTCAAAGTATAAAACTGATAATTTCCTTTTAAAGCTTAAACATATACTTTATAGTTATCAGAGGAAAATGTTTAATAGTCACAATAAAACAAAAAATACATAGTCTAAATAACCTAAGATGGATTTAACTGTATTATCTTTAAATACCAATGGCTTAAACAATCCTAGCAAGAGATCAAATCTACTGAAATATTTAAAACTGAACAAAACACAAATTGTCCTCCTTCAAGAAACTAATTTCAAAACAAATGACAATTACAAATGGAATCCTAAGGAATATATGATATTGGCGCAATCCACTTATAAGACAAAGACAATAGGGGTAACAATTTTATGGAAAACAAATGTGATTATCTCAGAAATCATTTAGAAGTATGAAATAATGAAGGCCTTATGGCATTAGTAATAGTTAAATATAATAACAGAATTTGGTCCCTAGCCAATCTATACTGGTTCCCAGGCATTGGAACAGGAACTGTTAAAAAACACTTGGATTTCATTTCCAGTAATTATAAAGGCAACTTAATATTAGGAGGAGATTTTAACTGTATAGTTGATATTTCTGAAACTACAAATAAAACTACAAATAAAAGACTGCTGCATACATCTGCTCTATCAAAAGTTTCAAACAAGTGGGTAGAATCATTTCATCTTGTAGATACTTTCAAATTTAAAGAAGATAAATATTTGTTGTTTTCCTATCAAGATCACAGATTTGGTACCCAAACTAGAAAAGATAAACTCCCGGATTCACTAATCCTCCATGCAGGACTAATCTAGTCCTACATGGAAGCGCCAGTCTAAGAGGAGGACGGCAGCGCGCCATGCATATTAAGGAAGGTGTGCTGCCTGAACACTTAATGCTACATGGAGCGTGGACGAGCACAGGGGGCATGTCTGAGAGGAGAGCTCTCAGAATAAACACTCCCCTGCAAAGTAGAACAGAAGAATGTGTATATAAAAGAGCAAGACCGCTCATAAGTGTCCGCATATCCCCACTAACAGTCCCCATGTGTTCAACAGCAACAGTACACTGAAAAAAAAAACACGAAGAAACCCTTGTAATAATGTATTTAAAACTCTGAGTGCAGCTAACTGTAGGTGCATGGGTTTGCCCATCACTTAGCTAAGGGTAAAGCAGCATAAAAGGCTGAAGAGGATAATAAGGAAGATATAGCAAATGAAGCAGCACAACAATAGTGTATTGGTCAGAGCATCTGCCTAATGAGGAGGCATTCCCGGCTCGAGTCCCACTGCAGCAGATACAATTTTCCATGTGTAATCTGAATAAGAGCATTTAATGTACATGTTATTGCTGTATAACCTACCAAATAACATTGAAATGTGAACTGGAGTACTGCAGGAAATGCACATGTGAAGAGTCAGTACCATAATGAATAATTCAGCAGTAAGCAGGCGTAAGCACAGATAAGCAGTACTAAGCATATGTAAGCAATAGTAAGCGTGTGCAACTGAGTCTGCATGGGGTGAAGCACCGCCGACTCAGATCAAGCAAAAGAGATGCTAACTGAGTGTAACACACTGTGACCGGAAGTCAGCAGTGCTAACCTCTGCGCAAACCTGCTCACAACCGCTTGAAAGTGCCTTAAGCACACCTTATCCAATGATCAGTGTCACGTGTGGGTCTGTGTACACTAACGGAGTCAGTTGTAGGTATCGCAAAGCATATGTGGCACACAAGGTCAGCCAGTATGCACATGAAACACAGTATCTGGCAATACCAGTCAACATTACCGGATATGTAGCTAAAGAATTAGAGGTATATGTGTTTGTATGAATACCCATAACTATATAGATATATACCTCCCCTCTCTGTAGTACAAATGTATACATACATAGATAGACGTATAAATAAATACCCACAAATACAGATATACATATGCAGACACCCATACATCCACATGTCGTCATGTCGTTAGATATATATACAGCAATAAATATATATATATATATATATATATATACATATATATACATATATATATATATATATATATATATATATATATATATATATATATGTATGCAGACATATATATATATATATATATATATATATATATATATATATATATATGCGTAGATATACACAGGTATATAACTATGATAAGATACAGCACCTAAGAATGACATATGTTCACAGGCCATGCCAATGGAGGTGAGGGGCCCAAGCAAGAAATGTGTAACACGTAGCATGAACTCCCCCCTTCTGCCGGACAGAGGAATCATACAAACAAACCCACAAACAATGTAAACAATCCACTACTCCCCCGACCACAGGCAGGATACAACCAGGGGGGACACAGTGCACCCGTGAAGTCTAATCTTGAAGCAGAGACAGGAGCGTCCCTTGTGGGACAACCCAATATTGTCTTGTTATAGGAGGAATCCCGTGCGATGACCTGTCAAGGCGGGTTGTGTACATACCCAGAATACAAGGGTGGGAAAGCCTGATGACCCATGGGTTGAGACAATGTACGAGATGGGTCTCATGAAGTGAAGTGTGGGCAGTGTGTAGTGGTATGTTTAGACCCGACCTGCACCCACAGTAAGGATGAGTGCTGTAGAGGAGGCGCGGGTGTGGGAACTATGAGTAGGTATGCAGGTGTTTGCTGGAGTGGGTCTAAACGTACAGCCCCAGGGATGTAAGCAACAGTGTTCATTGGGCAGAGGTGCCGCCCAATGAGCAGCCACACCCGCTATGAGTGCCACTGCAGCACAGTCTATTTTACATGACAAAGAATGGAATAACCAGATGTAGATGTAAATATGTAGAGGTATGTGTGTGTATATCTACCCATAGCTACATGGAGATATACCTCTCCCTCTCTGTAGTAGAAATGTATGCATACATAGACAGAATATATATAAATACCCACATATACATATGCAGACACCCATACCTCCATATGTCGTGCGGTATATATATATATATATATATATATATATATATATATATATATATATATATATATATATATGTATGTATGTATATATATATATATATATATATATATATATATATATATATATATATATATAGTTATGTATGTATGTATGCATATATATATATATATATATGTGTGTGTGTGTGTGTGTGTGTGTGTGTGTGTGTGTGTGTGTGTGTGTGTGTAAATATACACATATATATATATATCTAGGATATGATGCAGCAGTTAAGAATTACATATGTTCACGGGCCGTGCAAATGGGGGTGAGGGGTCCAATCAACAAATGTGTAACACGTAGCATCAAACCCCCCCCACCCCAGCTTGACCAGTGAAACATACAAACACACAATAATAGTAAACACACCACTGCTTCCCGGACTACAGGCAGGATACTACCAGTGGGAGAGACCCGCCAAGTCTAATCTTGAAACAAAGACATGTCCCTTGTGGGACACCCAAAAATTCAATGATTTTCGGGTTTCCAGCCATTATACTGATGTCCAGTGGCAGGCCACCCATATTCCTGGTCTACAATGTAGGGGAAGCCTGATGATCCATGGGGCGAGACAATATATGTGATGGGTCCCGAAAAGTGGGGAGTGGGTTGTGTGTACTGGTGTGGCCAGACCCACCCTGCACCTGGAGTAAGAAGAGTGCCAAAGAGGATGTGCAGTTTGGGAACTATGATTATGAAATTATGGGCCTAGCTGTGCAGGTGTTGGCTGGAGTGGTTCTATGTGGACCTCACCAGGGATGTAAGCAATAGTGTGCTCTGGGCAGAGCCGACGCCCAACGAGAAGCCATGCCTGGTACGAGTCCCACTGCAGCAAAGTCAAGTTTACATTGCAAAGGACAGTATAACCAGATGTGTTGTTGCAAACCCACTAAATTACACCAAAGAACACTTGGTCACAACACCCCACTGTAGGCATGTAAGCCGGACTAATTGGCATCACAAGGTATTATTGCTGTCCAGACCTCACAACTGTCCCTGATATAGACTCCGATATTAAGTCTGTCCCTCTTAATCCCCCTGAAAACTGGTGAGTGCTGAAGAAAAGGTGGTGAATTGCCTTTAAGAAATAATGATAGTAATACAGAGTTATAGACGTTTCACGTCAGAAATCCTATATAAATCCACATTCTCTTATTCTGCAAATGTTTCAGGTTAATACTACAAATATTTAGAAAATGTCCCTGATTGTCCCTCATTATTTGAGTTGTCCCTGATTCTGTTGAGGTTTCCTCCAATCAGTTGAGAGCTATGTTGCTGTCCTCACCCCCACCCAGGGGTGTGAATGTCCAGACCTACCCCCAAATGCAGGGTATATACACAGCTGTTGCTGTAGAAGAAATGGCCAGCTGTGGACCTTTCTGTCAGCCATCCTGCACATCCCTGGACATGTCCCCTACTATCAGCCCCTCTGTGTGGCCCAATAACACCACTTACCTATCGACCCCTGTTGCATTCGTATTAATGTCCACAGTCACAAGTAGGTGACACCCTCCACACAACTATATTGGCATAATCTGGAACCCGCAACCCAGCTGTATTACCGCAGCTGTCCCAGACTGCACATATAAAAACACATGAAGGGAAAACCCAAGCACACTTGGATCACCACCTGGCAAAGTCCACCACCCCCCAGCACTCCAGACCCCTACACCTACTACTGACACTGACACCTCCTGCCCTGCTTCCCATACATATCCCAACACCCTGCAAACCTGCACTACTGCACCCCCACCAATCATACTATACAGTTAAAATGCCCCCCCCTCCACCTACCTGCCTACACCTCCACTATTCACATCTACTCTACAACAGGTATGGCATATGTAAACCTAACCCAAATACCTGAGTGTAGCCTAACCAGAAATGCTAAACTGGAATTCAACTTAATCTTACACTGACCTTCGTGAACAGTCATTCCTGACATGTACACCTGACTTAAGCATGTATAAAACCTACATGTACATGAAGTAGCGTGGGGTATGCGGCAGCAAGCGGAAGTATGCCTGTGTGGGGGGCAGTACACAGATTAAGCAAAGTAGAAGCTAACAGGTTTAAGAAACTGTAACCGGAGGTTAGCTGTGTTTACCATCAAACAAACCCGCACAAACCCGCGTGTCCTGCCCAGCATCAAAATAAACTGCCTCTACAAGGCTCGAACCCAGGACCCAGTAAACTATAGTCACCCACTAAGCCATCATAGCAATACAGATGAAAGAGGTGTCAGCAAACTAATCCTCACCACAGGTAAATCAAAACAAAGATGTGAACTGTATCTATGTACAGTGTGAAGTGGTCTAACTTGCTACATACCATAAATAAGTGAATTGGAGTACTGCAGTAAGCATAGATGTGAGGTGTTATTGTAATAAAGTGTAGAAGTCCCCAGGTCCCTATACAGTGTATGTACACATGAATCACGGATACCAATCACATAAAACCTGTAATGACGAATAAATTACTGCCATAAGGCAAATATAGTGCAAATTAACTATTAAGCAATGCTAACTGCAACACAGCTCAACTTAGTAAGAGTAAGCAATGTGTAGGGGACCCAATCCAATCTGCTTACTGGTATACCTCTATAAGCACTGCCAACCTTAGTTAAGCAGGTGTGCCCATAGCTTAGCCTCTTCAAATCTGGCCAATCACAGAAAAGTGCAGGTAACTGGCCATGTATAAACCACACAGGTGGGAATACATTCCATAAGTGGTTGTAGCTTCCTACTGCAGGCAGAATGGTTGGTGTGGATGAAGGCACTCATTTTAGTGCGCAGTGCTGGGGCATCCAGGAGTCAAAACTCATGGTATGGCTCCTGGTACAACACCATGAGCAAAGACCACTGCAGGGCTAGTACCAGGGTTTGCAGTATAAAATGGAGGCCTGGGACAGTCTCGCCTGTGACCTCACCAGTGCCACAGATATCCTCCAGGCTGGTGAGCAGGTCAGGCATCACCATGCTGACCTGAAGCGGCGGATCGGGGGATGTACTGGAACAGTGGATCCAGCAGACTTGGCAGATGGCTAATGCCCCAGTACTGAGTAAGTTCTCATTCCACTAAGTAGTTAAGAATTACCTAGCTTGTGTATACTATGGATAGGTATGGCTACATATCACTGTATACCTCCAACATCTGAAGATGAGCAGTCTGTGAACCAGAAAGCCCATGATGCTAGGTTGCAAAGGCTGCATCATGAGGCAGGTTAGTATTTCTCTGTATGTACTTTCAAAACAAATAAATATAAGAGCCTTAGAAAGTGTCATACCAGTAGGAATAAATGTGTAATATTCTGTGAATAAAGGTATAACCCCTGCAGTGCTTCTGTGTACTCTTCTGTCATATGTAGTTGAACTGTTGCATACTATAAATAGTACTGTTGTATTAAGCAGTGTTACCCATGCTATGGTATGCAGAGAAAATGTGTATGAAGGTCTGTATAACAATGTTGGAAGTGCCAAGAGGTCACTCATATTGTACAAGTGAGGGAGACTTAGATAGAAGACAGTAGAAAGCTTCCCATCAATTCCCTGATGGCACAGTGTACTGTAATGTTAACTACAATTTTGTTGTCACACACAGCAGGGGTTTGAATCCCGGGAGTGCTAGTAAGCTGTATACATAATCATACCCCACAACGGTATGGATTTTGTTACAATGTTCAGATAGAAAGCTGTATGTATAATTACACCAAACAACTGTACATAATTTGCTAGAGTGTTCAGATAGACAGCTGTATGAATATTCATACTCCACAACTGTTCCATTCTGTCCAGCATGTACAAATTAATGGCCCATATCACCAGCCTGGTACCCTGTTCCCCTGAAAAAGCAGTGTGAGAAATGCAGAAATTTAGGCAGCTGTTAATGACATATAACTGAAAGTCAAACGTGTACATAGTCATAGAATGTTTATGAAAACAAACCTGTCATTGTAGCACCTCACCCAAAGTGTATGATAGCAATACACAACATATGTTGCAGTAACACCTGCATCCTGTCACACCTGTATGCAAGACACAGGTCACATATATAATAATCTATAAACATACCAGTGTACAATATAAGGCCATTGGGTAGTGTAATAATACTTGTAAGGGAAAAATCACTGCAGTGACTAGGAATGTTGTGAAAACTACAAGGATATGTCAGTTGTTAATTGAACACTCTCTCACCCCTTCCATATGTGTGAAATAACCCAATCACACTCCTCAACTGGTATGTGAACACTCCAAACATTTGTTGGGACATATTTCCTAATGGGTTATACATATTCACATTTGTGTCTATGCATGTGCCATGTTAAAATACACCCATATTGGTGGCCTGTTGTTATCAATGACACCTGCATGCTCTTGTAATGGCCACTGTTGTTCCATATATGCATGTATTCTGCTTGCTCTTCAACTGTGTTAAATCTGGTATGTCGGGTTAATGGGAATACCTATGCATGCTGTTATAACTAATCCTGAATGCTGTTGACTGTTACTAATCCATATCTGCCATAGACCGGTGACAACACAGCTTGTATGGGAAGGCTGGTCCCAACAGACCCACCTGTCCCAACCCCAGCTGGCCATGGCACTGGGCACCAGCACATCTGGGGCCTAGCCTGGGACATCCTCCTCCATGGGCCCTGTGCCACCTTCAGGAAGAACCTCTGCAGGGGATGGGGCTCACCTCCCCCCCAGAGTGGGCATGGAGGAGAACCTGTCACCTGTCAACAGGTCTGGACCATGCTGCATAGGGAGCTTGATCTGGAGTATTGAGAGCGGTTACGCCAGCTTGAGGGCTGAGTGGTGCTATTAGAGGGTGAGCCTGCCCCTGCTACACAGCCCCCAGCACAGCCACCTTTGGGGCTGTGAAGGTGGAGTGGTGACTGGCCATGAGTGGGGACCTCAATCCCACTGTTTCCAGTTGGAGGCTCATGGGCTTGCAACTTCCAAACACCCCTTCCCATCCAAGGTGTTTACCCCCCACATGTGTCATATAATGGAGCTATTTGCATCTTGTGTGGCTTGTCTGTTAACCTACCCAACCTATCTCCACAAATATAACTACTACCCCTCCCCAACATCCCACTTTCTTCAGAAAAATAAAGAAAGGGCAATCTGTTCCCACAACAAAATCTCGCACCTTACATAGCTGTCCATTTTACACATGTGTCCACTGGACACATGTAATCTGGTCTATTTGGCATCACAATGAATATATTTTGTCCTCACCCCTCCCTCAGGGGTTTGGGGTCCAAATGTACCTGCAAATATAAGGTATATGCACAGCTATTGCTGTAGAAGAAATGGGCAGCTATGGACATTTCCTATACCCTTCCTGCACATGCCTAGCTATTTTCCCTACTGTCTTTCCCTCTTTATGCCCCGTTTTTCACCACTTTCCTATCAATCCCTTTTTCTTTTATTCAAAAGAAATTAGCGTGGGGTTAAGTGGCAGTAAGCACTTTTAAGCAGCAGTAAGCGGGTTTGCGTGGGCTTGCGCGGGGGTAAGCTATGCCTACACAGGTTGAGAAATCAGAAGCTGACTGTACAAAACCATAAGTGGAGGTTAGCAGTGCTTACCATCACGCAAACCCGCTGACAACTGCATAAAAGTGCCTTAATCCCTCTGTAGCCAACGTCTCTTGTTCTGCCCAGCAACAAAATGTAATGCCACTCCAAGGCATGAACCCGGGACCCTGCACTCAATACACAAATTGATCTACAACTAAACAATAGCAGATATACATAAACTGATGTTTTCACAAACATATCATCCAGCACAAGCAGTCCAAAGTGCAGGAAATGTAGTAATATCATACCACACAGCTACAAAATGCAAAAATTCTGGACAAAGTGTGCCAAAATGTCGGTAGAAGTAGAGATATATGTCAACTACTGCTCTAAGTCACCAAAAATGTTGCTAGTCACACAGTGATATGTATTAGAGCACATATCTTGAAGGAGATGAAGTCTGAAACACAAATGTGTTGGCACTAGTTACTGACTACAGTGCTGTGATTATCCATGTCAATTGCCAACAGAATGAGGTACAGGCCAAAAATATGATCCAAACATGCATGGACATATGGACAGATATATATCTGGAAATGTAGACAGACAGCTATATGTATGTATGTATATATATATATATATATATATATATATATATATATATATATATATATATATATATATATATATATGCCTATAGATGTATATACATATATTTTATATATATATATATATATATATATATATATATATATATATATATATATATACAGATAGAACTGTGTATAACATTACTACATGGGAACAAACTCCTGAACCACTCACTACAACATAACAGACCATATGCACCGTTAATGGGGGTTGGGGCTCAAATGAGAGAATCCTGGTAATTAGTGCTATGTTACCCCCCACCCCCACCCCACAGCCCTAATGGATATGCTGTGCAATCCAATACCCAGCACATGCAGTTTTCAGCTACAGGACCCTCCACGAAACAGCCACAATGCTTTCACAGTAAGCCAATTCACCTGTAAATATCAGAGCAATATATGTAACATAACATGCAGAAACGTCATTCTAACGTACAATGTGGAAGGGATACACATCACAATGGTTCAGATATGCACACACATCTATACATTGACAAATATATATATATATATATATATATATATATATATATATATATATATGTATGTATATATATATATATATATATATATATGTATATATGTGGATAGGTACATACACATATACACAGATAAAAGGTATTTGTAGCTATACATATGTAGGAGTAGTGTGGAAGTACTGGGTACAAAGTATATCCCTCAGCCACAAGCCCTGTCACTGGTACCTGTGAAATGTATAGTGTGGCAACCATTCCCACAAATGAGAATACTTACATTAAACATATACCCACTCACAATTCAAAAGACATGACGTGACACACAGGTATGCATACACAGAAAACCTTTATTTGTGTACTGTACAATAATGTATGCCATTACTTACAGCACATGAAGTCTGACATATGTAATCAGTGATGAATGCAAGGCCCACACAAAATAGTAGATGCAAGCAATGTGGCTATATAACATACTATGCTGTCCAGGTCAAGGCGTTCAATTAGTACAACAGTAGACAAATGCTTTGCCTTCAAGATAGGTAACAATCAACAACTACTGATGTATTTCAGCAGCCTCCAATTACACCCTGTAGTCAAGCCCTAGAGGGGAATGTAATAGTTGTAGTAATGTCAATGTATCGGTCACATGTATTGACCCTGACCAACATATTTTGTGGGTGTCCACAATATGACTGGGATGATAGCAGGAATGCTAGCAGTAAATAATGATGGGCCATTACCCAACAACCCATAACTGTATCACAGCAGGACAAAGCCAGCCATGTATGTGGAGGCCAGAGGCAGGCACACAGGGCCATACTTGCAATATTGCTGTTACACATCCTGGAAATTGCTGGTGTTACAGGATTTGTTGCAACATACCTTATGCAGGAATATGACATCAGAAACACAAATGGATGTAGCTATGTACTGATAGCATGCAACAGACAGACTGCCAGTGATATATGTATGGCAAGACGTGTGTAGTGCACAGACCAAACCAACCATACAATCCACTGGCCATCATGTGGATAGGCCCACAGTTGAGAGCTATGCAAACTGACTGCATTCCATCCTAAACAACTATGTACACACAAAACCTGCAAGACCAGCAATATTCAATGCACATGTGAATGCTACTCACTCTGTCAGTAGGTCTGGAACCTCATAAAAATGTGTAATTGGCCTCTATCTGCAATTCCTGTGGTAAGAGGTATTGCAAACTGCTTTCTGTAACACTGCTGCCCACATACAGGAAGGATGTCCTCCATACTGGAAAGGTTAAGGGACAACGCCCACATATGTCAGTATTTTATAGTATTGGGTTGCCATCACAGTGATTATCTGAAGTACTACACAGCAGGCTGCATTCAGTTAGCAATTGTTGCACACTGATTGGTGCACAGCCCATCACTTGATCATGTGCATCACTTACAAAAGCCATGCTGCAATCCATTCAAACCAGCTCAGTCACTCTAGTGGAGAGAGAGAGAGAGAGAGAGAGAGAGAGAGAGAGAGACACACAGAGAAAAGAAGAAAATAAAGTAATCCTGTCAGGAAAAAAATGACATGTATGTAAAACACATATGTATATAACTGAAAGCAGTACGTTGTATAGAATAATAGGAAATATTATGTGGAATGTTTATATGTGCCATCTGTAGTTGTCCCTGTAATGAAGTTCTGCTGAACAACTGCCCTGGACATAACTGTCTGTCACTGTAGGCAATGGGACATACCCGCCAACTGTTTCAGATCAGCAAGGAATGACAAGGATTTAAGCCATAATATGTGTGTTTGATATGTTAGTATGGGCAATAGCTGGTGGTGGAAGTACTCCCGTCATGACAGACACATGGGTGTCAGAGCACACCACACGTGGGATAGTCATGTTAATGTCAAATGCAGCATGCACAAATGCCATAGATGTATTATAGGCATACCAGCAATCTCCCACCATGTATACCACCCTAATGTTAGTCTCTGTTCATATGTGACACCTGGCTGGGTTGCAGTAAGGCAGAACAGTGCAGCTGTGAATGAAAGACAGTTACAGAATGTGGAACAGATGTCTGTATGCACCCCACATATAGATAATTATCTGTGCGATATATAATTAGACAGGTATGTCTGCAGATATACAGACAGTCATATAGATGTAGGTCTATAAACACCCACAAGATATATCTACATATAAACATATATGTATATATATATATATATATATATATATATATACACATATATATGGATTCCTATTACAAGAACGAAAGTTTGCTACTTTGAACTTGTAATAGGAAGCCTCACTTCTGTGAAAGTTCACTTTAACGAAAGTGAACTTTTGCGTAAGTGCACTTCACCGAAATATGTCCTCCACTATGGTGCGATAGTCATGGACCTTAGGGATAGGGCACAGGTTAGGGGAAGAGGATAGTTAGTAAAGCTATCCCCTTACCCTAACCCATGCCCTAACCCTAAGGTTCGTGACTATCACACCGTAGTGGAGGACATTGCTATGTCCTTCACTGCACTGCAGTCATCACGGATCTTAGGGTTAGGGCACAGAGTCATGGTAAGGGGATAGCCCGTAGGGCTATCCCCTTACTATGACCCATGCCCTAACCCTAAGGTCCGTGAGTACTGCATGGAAGTTCAGTACAACACCCATTCGTTGTACTGAACTTCGTGTAAGTACACTTTCGATTAAGTGCACTTTCACTGCAATGAGCATTCCATGCACTATTTTGAATTAGTGAAAATTCGATCTTGTGTATGGAACCCATATATATATATATATATATATATATATATATATATATATATATATATATATAGTGGCACTGACAATGGCATGCAGGTGAAATAGTCTGAAACAGGCCAGCAGAGATACTGTCCCCACAGGGAGCATGGCTTCAAACACATAGCACAAAGCATGGCACAAAGACATAGCACAAATCTTGGTACAATACAACATATGTTCCAATGGTTTGTAAGCAGCTGATATACCAAATGCATTCTGTGAATGGTTTGTTGTAGCTGATATGGTGGGGGGAGACAAAGATGTGTATTAAGAACTATGGTAACTCTGCTGTATGAGTTGCACTGACCTTTTTCCATCTTTATGTCTTCCAGGGAGGATGCCCCACATCCGTCTGCCAGCTTACTGTGCTGCTGAGACAGAGGTCATAGTTTCACATTTGGTACAGCACTATGAACAGCTGTTCAGACGGAGAGCCCAAGATCAGCAGGAGAGGACTGCCCTGTGGAAAGAACTAGTCCACAGGGTCAAAGATGTTGGACTGCATAACCTCAGCTATGAGCATGTCCGGCATCATTGCAGCAACCTGCTTCGCCATGTACGTCAGTGTGCAGCTGCTGTATGGGGAGACCACCTCACAACAGGGGGGCAAACCGTCCATCCACCCCTCATCCGTGTGGAGGAGCTACTCAGTAGCCTTGTGGCACCTGCCCAGCTGCAGTACCAACAACTGGCAGGGCGCATTGTGGAGGTGGGTGCCACCAACACTCTGGCTGAGGAGCGTGCAGGTAAGGCCCCAGGGCACATCAGTACACCACTCATGTGTATGCATCTGCATCTGTACAGGTACATCATGCAAATCTGAGATGTCATATACATTGTCTGTTGCTGTGTAGTAGTAATAAACAGACTTGCATAAGCTGTAGTATTGTGGACCCCTACTGTAGATGTAACGTAATGCTGCACTCACCCTTTACAAATGCCACAGCTGTGGCCACTGACAACATTCTCACACACTTATGTAGGTCCCTCCAGGATACCACCACAGCAGCAGCCTGTAGCCAGTGAGTATGGTTCATGTTCATGCATGACAAGACACTGTGCATGTAATGGCTATGGGATATTCCATGCACACATCTAACACACCTACTCATACTGCATGTTGTACACGTTCACATTTTGTTGTGAAATGCACTGCATCACAGTAGTGACCATGCTGGGGTATTGGAAGGGTACAAGAGACACATGCAAGATAACTAACATCCTGTCATTGTACAATGTGTCCACAGGGATGGGAAGTATGGCAGGACATACAGCCTACAGTAAGGACGTGTGAAACAACACCCTCATGGCTGTAACTGCACACAATCAGATTATGTAACTGTGGCAGATGTAACCCTGACCCTACAGCAATAGTGACAGCAGTGTGTGCACTCCAAGGGATGTGCACATGAGTAGACCCTGCAACCATGTAGAGTTCTGGGACATGTGTAGGGCACCCCCCCACAGCCATGGTAAGGTCTGGTGGGTGTCAATGTAATAGTCCTGTGCTGGCCATACATGCACTGCTGATGTTGTGATCTGTAAAGCAGACATCAGGCATTCACAATTTATATCCATTCACATATCATCCCAGGTATGAGGTGATGTAACACATAGGGGCTGTGAGCATTGGATCTGACATAACAGACACAGTACTACATAAGCAGCAATGGCTTGTACACCTTTGTGGTATGGTGCACAGTACAAGGCAAGGTGCAGAACAGGTCGAGAGTAACACTTCATACATGGGTGCAGTATTAACAAGGGGAAGGGCCATCACCTACCAACACAGCTCATGCATCAAACACATGTATACTGCCACTGTCATGAGGTCACTATAGTTGCACTGCATGCTGTTGAGCACCAGATGTAATGCATGCTGACAGAAGAGTAATGGGAGGACTGTGTATACAAAAGGTGTGCAACCCCACACTTAGGTTTGTGTCTGTGGGGGGGGGGTTGAATGTGTGCATAAGTGCAATCTGGTGGAGTGTGGTTGATGCATGTCTGATGTGTATGTACATGTGTGTCTGTACGGGTGTCCATGTATGCACAGGCGACAGTGGGATTGATCACATGGCAGTACTTCTCCATGGGATTGTGCTGTAGATGTAGTGACACATGAGACATCAGGACAGCCTGAACGATATGTGAACACAGTACAGCTGATAGCATAACAAGGTCTGTAGCACAGAACATGCATTGGGAGGGAAAGTACATACCAGGTATACACATCATAATGCCAGCAGCAGACAGATAACCGGCTACCCATGTATGCAGTACTACTAATGCAATGGGGAATTACCAGACCACATCAGTGAGTGTATCCAGGTATTACTGTTGTCCGCATGATGGGTTGATTGTGCAGCAGATGTGGCATGGACTGATCAAGACTGTATTATGAGGCTCCATTGTGTGACATATATAGTGAATGTAGCGGCCCCAACCATATAGTGGCTATGTACACCATGACTGGACATACACAGGGTATTACTGGATGACAGCAGTGAGGCCATGTACAAACTACTTCACCAAAGTCAGGGAGGTGATGGAGTAACAGGTCATGTGTTGTGATCACACGTGTAGGCATGGAGAGGTATGATATGTTAATGGGTAGTATTAATGAGTGTATGTTAGCAAGTGCCATGCAGGATGGGGAACATCTGTAACTGAATGTGGAATTGTCTGTAAACCCAGGGTAAGGGAGGTAGTAAGGTGGACTGTCAGTGTTTGTGTGTGTGTGTGTGTGTGTGTGTGTGTGTGTGTGTGTGTGTGTGTGTGTGTGTGTGTGTGTGTGTGTGTGTGTGTGTGTGTGTGTGTGTGTGTGTGTGTGTGTGTGTGTGTGTGTGAGAGAGACAGTGTATGTGACTGTGTGTGTGTGACTGTGTGTGTGACTGTGTGTGTGACTGTGAGTGTGTGTGTGTGTGTGTGTATACGTGCGTACTGCTATGCAATGCTGTACAGGTCTTAAAGTGTGTGTTTGTTTTCCCCACAAGTGGCGAGGTGGGTCAGTGTCCCTTCTGCATGCAAACTGAGGTAGGTGTCCGTACAGACACTGATGATGATAATGGTACTGGTGAGGCACAGGTGGGGTTGTCAGAGACCAACACTGTGCCTACATATGTCATCACCCTCCTAGCCACCCCAAGCCTGCACACAGTTACAGTACCCCTACAAACCATATCACACATGGCCATACCAGAGTGACAGTTGGCGGTTGGTGCCAGTGACCAGGAAAGTGTAGTGTCCATGCCAACTTTGTCAGGTCACAGTTGGCATAGTCAGATGTCCAGCAGGCCACCGCATTGGCTGATATGCCATGGTGCTCATGGGAGGGCCACTGGTCATCATGCCCCTGGCAAAGGTGCCACAACTGGTACCAACAGGAGCATGTTTCAGGCCATAATGGAGGCACAGGCATGTATGGACATGCACACCAGATGGGGCCTAGGGCTGCAGAGGACTGCTTTCTCATCTGTAAGTGGCACCTCCATGACATTGCTGCTGCCCTCCTTGAACATACCAAGGTCATGGATAGATGGTAGGGTGAGATGGTGGGCCTCCTCGACCGTGGAATGTCCGTGCTTGAACGTGTGGTGGGAGTGGTGCGACATCCGCGTGGATGTAGGCCAGAAACACCAGCAGCTGGCAGTCAACATGGACGTGCCAGGACACCAAGCCACTCCCGTAGTGGTAGTACCAGCCTCAGCACACCACTTCGGGTGCTGTCCACACCACACCACAGCAGGCCTCATGCACGTGGCCCTTGCCAGTCCCAGGTGGGACATGGTCCCAGCAGACACCTGTCATCATCAGGGGAGTGTAGCACCTCAAGGTCTGTACCTGCATATGCGAACTTAGTATTGGCATACTGGGAATCCACTTATATTTTAGAACATGCTATTTATTCTAAATACATTAAATGTTATAGAAGATTTGTGGACGATGTGTTTCTGATTTGTGGAGGGGATCTTACCACCTTACAGGAATTTATTAGATATGTCAATGGTACCACAACATTTTTAGAGCTAAAGAGTACTATATCACAGATAAAAATTGAGTTCTTGGATGTACTACTTAGAAAAGTTAATAGGGGAATTACAACGGAGGTCTATCGTAAACCCTGCAGAAGGAATGCTATACTTCATAGAGATAGCATGCACCCTCCGTATATACGCAGGAATATAGTCAGGAATCAAGCTGCGTATTTTTCAAGAATCACTAGTGATGATTTAGTGTTTACAGAAGCTATAGGGAATATGGAAAATGAGTTTTTAGACAGAGGTTATCATAAGAAAGACCTTACTGGATTATATAAGGTAGAACGTAAAGGAATTGATCGACCATACATTCATAGGAATACGTTTTCAGTCAGGGGTAGATATAATAATGTCAACAATAGGAAAAGGATAGTGATACCTTATACTAATAATAATACTTCTGTTGTGAATACAATTAAGAGGCATTGGAATATTTTACAATTAGATGATGACATTATGAGAATAGTAGGAGATAGACCAGCATTCAGCTATAAGAATACAAAGTCACTTAAGAGATTATTATGTTACGAAAAAAAACAAGAATGAGGGTTTAGTTTCCCAGAGAAAAGGTACGCATGCATGTCATACTTACAATCAATGTAGTTATATTAAGAATTCGAATGAATTTATACATCCAGATACAGGTAAAATATATGAATTTAATAAATATGCAGATTGCAGATCTAGAAATGTGATTTATCTAGGTCAATGCAAGATATGTCAATGTTTTTATGTAGGCATGACTACCAGAAAACTAAGGGAGCATATTAGGGAACATATTTATGCCATCAACAAGGAAAATGAAACTAATGCTTTGGCTAATCATGTGTTACAACGAGATAGTACACATATATTTAATTTTATGGTTTTAGAACATATTTATAACACAGAGAGACTAGAGTGTATGTGTAAAAATTCAGAGAAAAAGGAAGTAAAATGGATAACTAAGCTAGCAGCAGATAGGGATCATGGTCTCAATGATAAAATTTCCTTGAGACCTTTCCTAGCGGATAGACCATTTAAACATTGATATATGGTATACCCTTGAATGTTGTATGAAATATCACATATTTTTAAGAAGAGGACACACTTTTTATGTATATATATATTTTTATGTATATATATTTCTATATATGTATATATATATTTTTTTTTTATATGTATTTACTAGTATTTCTTATTGTTTATTCATTTTAAAAGTGATACTTCATTAATTATTAATTGTGACATGACTATTCATTTGTTCTATAAGCACCAGTGAAGTAGTTCTTCTATGTTTATGTAGCTGTTTTTCAATAGGAGTACATTTTACTAAATACGACTGTTCAATCAAGTGTATAGTTCATGTCTGATGAAGTGTCCTGGTAGACGTGAAAGCGCTTACTACTTTTTACTGCTCTTTTATTGTTCTTAATAAATCGCTTTTCTGGAATTTATCTGGTTGGCTTCGATTGTCCTGGTGTATCTTCTTCATATATTTTGGTCTGTACCTGCATGTGCCCATGGAACCCCTGTCAGGCACAGTCAGCGTGTCCATGGCCAGAGGCACTGAACTGTACACCCTGCCAGGTATGGTCTATAGCTGTCCAGCAACACCTGTATAAGGTAGACACATGGCAGGACTGTGTGCATGCATACCCACACACTATGCAACCACACCTAGGGTGACCCCATACCAACACACACCACATCACCATGCCCCAATCATTGAACCAAACCCCTCACCCACACTCATGGTAACACATGTATGGACCACCCTCGGCTTCTGGCAAACCAGCAATACACCCTGTGCATATGATGATACCTCAGTCACATCCCTGTCATCCATAACATCGATGCAGGAACAGGTTAATATGGTTCTTATGTACACGGTGACTGTTATAGAGTGCTGTAATATACTGCAGTGTAAGATGTTGTCAGGGGTAATGTGTAATGCATACATGTCAGGTAGTGTAGCCATGCAGCTATGATGCATTTCATCTGTCAGTAACAGTGATTATCTCCATAATGTTATCCATTTGTGTTGCAGGTGTACATGTGTCAGCAGGAGGATGATCTGCAGTCATATTTCATAAGAGTATGGCATTGTGGTGACATCATGGTAACTGCCCATGGGTGGTAACCTCAGTCCCACTGTTACCACTAGAGGGCTTGAGGGCTTCTGATATCCCAACACCCCTCCCCATCAAGGTGTTCACCCCCCCACATGTGTCATATACTGCCCCTGTATGCGTCTTGTGTGTCATATCTGTTAACCTACCCTGCCTCCCTCCCCAAATATACCTACAACCCCTCCCCAACATCCCACCCCCACCTGAAAAGATAATGGAAGGGCAATATGTTCCCACGAAACAATCTCGCCCCATACATGGCTGTCCATTTCACACATGTGTCTACTGGACACATGTAATCCAGTCTAATTGGCATCACAATGCATTTATGTTGTCCTCACCCCCCCTCCCAGGGATTTGAGGATTCACATCTTCCTCCAAATTCAGTGTATATGCACAGCTGTTGCTGTAGCAGAATTGGGCAGCTATGGACCTTTCCTACAACCTTCCTGCACTTGCCTAGCTATTTCCCCTACTGTCTTAATCTCTTTGTGCCCCTTTTTCACCACTTTCCTATCAATCCTTTATTCCTTTCCTTTTAAAGAGTTTAGCGTGGGGGTAAGCGGGAGTGTTCAGGCCAGCAACAAAATAAACCATCTCTGCAAGGCTCATACTCAGGACCCTACACACCATACACAAAGTGATTTACCACTAAACCATGGCAAATATACATAACCCTGATGTTTCTGGAAATATCGAGTATTGATCAGCAGATTAGTAAGATTACAGATAATAAAGTCAAGAAGCTGCAGAGAGATATAAAAGCATATAAGGAAAGTGTGGCTTAACCTAAGCCACCCAAATCTCAAGGCAACTATCTAAGGGCACCAGCCAGGGTTTTGTTGATTGTAATGGTACCAATTAGCCTAGACCGATTTTGTTTAATCAAGAACAAGAAGGTACAGCCCTTGGGACTTTAGCAGCACAGAACCAGACAAGTGGGAGCGATTGGCAAGGTACACAGTGTAAATCAACAAATACCCCTTCAGATATTGGGGGTTCAAATTTTCGGAATGCCCCCATGTACCCCAAACACAGTTTCCACAAATATATCATCCAGCCCAGTCATTCAACAGTACAGATAATGTATTGCAACATATAGATGCATGTGTGTGAGTAAATATATTGACGTCTAAACAGGTACAACATATTGATATAGATATATATATATATATATATATATATATATATATATATATATATATATATATAAATAAATATATACATATATAATATATATGAACATATATACATGCAAATGCCTACATCTATGGATATATATGTCTACATCTATATGTGTAAATATATACAGCAGGTCATTTGTATGTCAGTAGATATATACATGTACATATATAGGTGTATACGAACAGACATCTGGTGATAACAATGGGAATATAACAACAACATATATGTCCTCATGCAATGTTAATGGTGTTGAGAGGCCCCGCACAACGTACGTCTGGTACGAATAGGTATACTCCCTCCAGTCAAGCATGTCCCCCCTGTAATGCAGTAACAAGTGTTGCAGATCCCATAACCAGGACCACACCCAACATGACCATCCCTAGGATACATATACACAGACAGATATATGCAGATACAGATATATATATATATATATATATATATATATATATATATATATATATATATATATATATATGTACACATACATGCACAGAGATATGTACAGTAAGATACATATGTAGTACGTGCACACAGATTGACTAGCCAGTATTCCTACAGTCACCACCGTACCAACTGGAGACTGTATGAGCCACCCATATGAATGACATTCATAGCCTGCAACACATACACACAGATATATCAAAGGGTATAATACCACACACAGGTGCCCATAAATGAATGTGAAAGCTATATTTGTTTACTATGACAGTTGTATATGCCATGTCATATAGCCGGTTAGACACTTACATCCATATGAACAGTGTAATGCAACTGTGAAACAGTTATACTGAGACAGAAGTTTGGAAAGGTTGACACATGTTGCTGTCCAGGCCGAGGCCTTCTAGTACTACAATAGTAATGACAGACTGGCCCACAGCATACCAGACAATCAACAGTACATAATGCAGATGTGTAGGTTAGCAGCCTCTATCTATACTCTGTACACAATCCCTAGGGGTACAGACCCCAGATGACACAATGGGATGTATCTTACATAACAAGGCATAACTGACACCATTATGATCACACTGACAAACAGAACATTCCGTATGGCAGGAAACAGTAGGCCTGCATTTATCCACAGTGGACTGTATGGTAATGTACATCCAGATACCTTAAACAGCTTACCCAAGATACCCACACATGTTGTTACAGCCTAGGTTAGTCATGGTGCACCCCCCCACACACACTCACTACTACTGGGCCATAGAACACGGTTATGTACACTGCCCTCTGCAGTGCATTAGGGCACGCATGTATTGTGTATGTGGAGCCCACACATATATGGCCCCAACCCCCCAGTATGTGTGGGGGACACAACAGCAGTGGAGGGATGGCAGGAATGACAGCATGACATACACACAGACCACTACATAATAAACCCTGACAGCATGTCACATGTGCAAAGTCAGGTATGTAGGTGGAGGATAGAGTCTGGAACACAGGCACATATGTGTACAACTGTCATACAGTAAGCAAGATATGTAAATGTGTACATATCTATATGGATATATGTATAATGGTATGTATATATATATATATATATATATGTTTGCCGTATTTCCTACACATGGAGTGGAGCTCTATCTCAGCCCCAATATTCCCAACCTCTCAGTGCAAGGGGATGTCATGTATGTATTGCAAGTATATTTGTAGACTATTGCTACTGCAATAGGGATCATCTTGATAGACATGGTGTGTGTGGGAGGCCACATCTGCTGTGGAAATGTGCACCACTGGCTACTGTCAGACATCCTAAGGTCATCATAATACAGTAACACTACTAGCACAGTAACACCCCTGTGGACTACAGCTGCGATATGCCCAATATATATGGACAGTTAGACAAATGCTGGTCAGTCCAGGGGTATACACAGAACCCATTCATGCAAGACATGTGAACCAGCCCTGTCAATGTGGATGTTAACAGCCATGTAGATGGGTATAACACGTAAATACCGGTATACATTTGCCCCCATAGGTTATGCATTCATACACCCCTGTCTGTCCTGACACATAATAACTGCTGGTACAGACTTGCCATGGCCACATACTACCCACTAATTAGTGACATACATCTGAACAGCATCCCGCTGCTTTGTCTGATATACATGACTGTCCTGATGGCACAGCAGAAGCATCCCACTGCTTTGTCTGACATACATGACTGTCCTGGTGGCACAGCAGAAGTACATCTGGCAAGTATCTGGACATGTCATCTCACTGGATAAGTACAGTAATATGCTAGGCATGTAACAAAGCACAGTGCAAGCTACAGGCATGCTGACTCAACACTAGGCCACATCTCCCATGTGGGGATACACATGTACCTACATAGATAGCAGGCTCTACAGACATGTCACATCACAGAGTAACAGACACCTGTGTGAAAGTGCATAACCACAACCAATGTGAACACAGCCACAGCCACATATGGTAAGCTAGCGTACTATTACAGTATATGGACTATCTGACCTACACCATCCTCATATGAGCCACTCACACAACACCCCTACATATACTGGGTCACTAGACAGTGTAGTCCGATGCCTGTCTGTGGTATGGGACATGTGTGTGTTCGCCCCTACAAACATATAAGCTGTTAGGGTGACATACAATGGGGCAACATGTAACATCAGATAGAACAGGACCAGGAACAATGACATCTACAACAGTCTCTACACAGGCCAAGGTAATTATTCGCTATACACACAGTGTTGACAATAACCAGACTTACACATACCTCAGTACTGTACACATAACCACATAATGCACAGGCTATGCCCTCAATTATAATCCCTACTATAAATAATGTGTAGCAGTCTGATATCTCACTGGCTTGTTATCAGATATGCTGTCAATGACTATGGAGAACAGAACATATGCACCCTCTACTGCATAACATATGTACAAAGGTTGACAGAGTTGTGGCTGGAGGCACAAACACAGGGCCAATATTGACATGTCGCTGTAATACCCTCATACATTTACTGTCATAACTGGGTTTGTTGCACCATATGTTGTATGAGTGATGTGATGTGGATAACTCTCCTGACTGTCATAGTCTACTGACTGCTATCCTCACACTACCTTCTGCATTCCACAGATAGGTGCACTGTAGCTGACACATGAAACCAAAGGCACAACACTGCCCCAGTCTGCAGATGACCCTGCAGATAGGGATCCCTCATATACATGGGACTGGCATGGCAGGAACTGCGACATGTACGACAGGCATATCCAGACAAACACTGTTAAACCAACAGTACTCCACATGCAGTATAGCAGCACTTACAGTCTGTAGTCAGGTCAAGCACATCCCCCTCTTGTTTGCTGCCCTCTTTCCACAGTATATGTTGTTTGAGGTAAATCCCCAGTCCATCTGAGATGCTGTTTGCCAAACAACAGATCGAGTTCCTGCTCACAGTGACTGTAAAGTGTCAACACCACCATGTTGTCCCTAGGTATTGGAGTGTGTTTCCATGGAATTGGCTATGGGACTGTTACTACAGCCTTTCCATATGCAATCAGTTAGGGGAGGGTTACAATTCGTCCAGAGGCCATCAGCTGATCATGAGCATCACTTAAATTACACATGCTGCTGCCTAAGCATAGCAGGTGTGGGTCTCCAAATCCACCGGATAGGGAGTGGGGGAGGCAGACAGAGGCAAATACATGTCAGGGAGGGGTGGTAGAGTAAAACAGAAGCATGTTTGTGTCACACACCTACCAGCACAGGGTATCATACCCCCAACAACTACGTAGTGCTATCACAGTTCGATGCAGTTAGTGGATGCGCCACATGGGTTACCTGCTGTGGAGAACTCAGAGCATATTTGTGATGATGAGTGACATCTGCAACAGGGATAGGATAGATATATGGTAGGTGACATACACATGCCTGTCTGTATGAACAGCTGCCAGTGACGATACAGGCACACTCACACAGGGACGTACACAAATTGACACACTTGGCAGGGCCAGGAGTGCAACTCATCACTAATGGGATTGCCACAACACATCGATGAGCAGGTATCACATGCACCACATGGGTCATATCAAAGGTCGCATGGGCATAGAGTATGATGAGGTGTCAGACATCAAACAACATACTTCAGTATGCCCTGGGGGGTTGTAGTGAGTGTGGATGTGGTCAGATGCATCATACAACACACACACGGAAACACAGGGTGCCAGTCCTGACATGTATGGGTGCATGTCCGGATGGGTGTGTGGTGGTCAACAGTGCCAGCAGGCTGTACAAGGGTGGGGGACGGGTATACCTTGGCATCAGGCCACATGATGATGGTCTGCATTGTGGATCAGTTCTGTAGTTTCTGCATTTGCCCACACACATATGCACAGGTGGGTATTGCATCCCCCATCCAGTCACCTGCGTGACTATTGTGTGTGGCCAATGCTGTGCATCACTTGCCATGTATATGTTCCTTACTCCATGACATGGATGGTGTCTGGGATGTCCACACCTCTCACATGGATGTACAGTGACATGTGGAACTGTACCTGAGGTTGGCCCATGTTGTGAACACAGGTTATCATTGGATGTGCCAGTCTTGCCTACCTGTGGCAGGAACTGGTAATGAGCAGCAAGTTTACCCTGCACCTACATTAATAGCATGCTAACAGCATTCCCTGATGTCAGTGTCATCTGTCCATACAGTGCATGTTATCAGGCATGGTATGTCCGTTGAGAGTCACATGTGAAGGCACCACGGGTGGTGCAGGAGTTCATTTCAGAACATGGTGGAGGTGCACTGTCTGCATGTACGTGCACATTGGACAGATGGGTAGGGTGACATGTCCTCTGTAGCCCACTGCTATCACTGCAGAGTTGCTATCAGTGGCCAGTATGCAGTATACTACCCACATATTGGCTATTGCCTAGGCATGTGTGTGTGTTCTGGGTAATAGTGGGGTTGCTAACTGTGATTGGCTGGCCTTGATGTCACATGTCTGGGTATGGCTTTGCACCACAGCCTCTCAGCTAATATACATCTGTTATCCCTGTATGGATGACATGGTGATATATAGTAGGGCCACCATAAAAGAACTAAGCAAAATGCCCTCCACATTGGCCACAGATGTCACACACTCACAGCCACCTCTACACAGGACATGTGTTGCACACACACATGCACCTGTCATGTCTGGGAGTAGAACCCCTACCTAACAAGTTTATTATACTACAGCAGTACGCAGTTATAGTACACGCCACGGACATTACTGGAGTACCTCTTCCCGAAAGGTGTATTTCACAATGTATGACATCAGCAGGGTTACCAAAGTAGGGCATTTCAACTGTACTGTGAGTGACTAGCCTAAAATGCATTGTTCCCCACACAGACAGTGAGACACACACAAAACATCCACAACTGACATGTGTGAGTACAGAACCCCTGACTGAGGTCAATATCACACTACAGCATGGGGCTGTTATAGGATGCACCACAGGGATTACAAATGAACTGTCTCCCCAATGCTGTATTTCACAATGGATGACATTAGCAGGATTGCCAGATTACCACAGTAGCCATTTGAAATATACTGACAGTGAGTATCCTATAATGCATTGCTCCATACACACACATTGAAACACACTCAAAACATCCAGAACTGCCATGGGTGGGGATGGAACCCTACCACAGTTCTAAATCACACTACAGAAGTATGTGGCTACAGGATGAGCTACTGAGATAACTGGGCTCTTCCCAGAGGTGTATGTCTAGGTGAGTGACATCATCAGCCTTGCCATGGTTGAGTATATGAATTTTACAGAGTGTGAGTAGCCTAAAAAGCATTGCTCTCTACTCAGCAGACACACACACACACACACACACACACACACACACACACACACACACACACACACATTTGCCAGGTCTGGGTTTAGAATACCTACCTAACTACGTTATCACTCTACAGCAGTATGCAGTTTCAGGATGTGCTATGGAGTTTACTGGGGTATGATTTTCCCAGAGGTGTATTTCTAGGTGAGTGACATCAGCAGCCCTGCCAAAGTTGAGTATATGAACTGTACAGAGTGCGAATAGCCTAAAAAGCATTGCTCTCTACTCAGTCAGATACACACACACACACAAACACACACACACACACACACACACACACACACACACACACACACACACACGCTTGCCAGGTTTGGGGTTAGAACATTTACCTAACTACTTTATCACACTGCAGCAGTACACAGTTACAGGATGCGCTACAGAGATTACTGGGCTATGATTTTCCCAGAGGTGTATTCTTAGGTGAGTGACATCAGCGGCCTTGCCAAAGTTCAGCATAGGAATTGTACGGAGCTTGAGTATCCTAAAAAGCACAGTGAGAGACAGACACACACACAAACACACACACAATTGCCAAGTCAGGGGTTTGAACTACTACCTAACTAGTTTATCACTACAGCAGTACACAGTTATGGGACACGCCATGGTGATTCCTGAGCTACAGCTCTCACAAAGATGTATTTCACATTGGATGACCTCAGCAGACTTGTCATAATACTACTATGGGGTGGGCGGTGTGTGCATGGGCCATAGCCCATTCATGTAGGGGTTGACGTGCCACATACAGGTACACACGGTGTCATATGTCACAGGTACGTGTAAACAGCTACTAGATGACTACTTCCTTGTACAGTCATGTTGCACAGCTGGCACTTGCACCACATAGTCTGTCACGCTGACAGATGCTGATGGCCAGTATCTGCAGTGAGTGCATCTGCACCTCATGTGTTTGTGGGCCTTTGGCGGTGTGCTGGGTGGAACAGTCCCAGATGGGTCCTTGTCATGGTGACCCTCTTCCACACATCTATGCCCTTCTCCCTTTGGCTTATTATAGTGTGTTGTCCTTACATATATGTCTGTATTCCTATCCACTGTGTATGCAAGGCTTGAGTGGTTCATACAGACGTGTCTGCACTTAGAACTGTGACTTCCTGATATGTATGGTCCATTGGTGTTTGCAGACATGGCCTTCATGTGTTTAGGTGTGTGAGCATGCCCAGTATGACCTTTCAGTATGTTGTTGACTGACATTGCCTTCATTCCTCCAAGTGTGTGAGCATGCCCAGTATGGCCACCTGTATTGCATGTGAGGATCATGTCCAGGTTGTTTGTACTGCGGTGCTGACCTTCATGTTGTACACCAACAGGTAGCATGCTGTGTCTGCAGGGTATCCATCGGTCATTTGGCGTGTACTATTGCTACATTTCTGCATAGCGTGGGGGACACCTGACTGTTTCTACATTTCTTCACAGGAGTGGGGGGGCACACCTGACTGTTACTATGAGTGTACATAGGATGGGGGGCACACCTGACACTTCTACACATTTGCTAGGACTGTAGTGGTATGTCAGGTACTCCATTTCAGTCTGTAGTCTTACCTACCTTACTGGCTAGAGGCATACCCATGTATTACAGATCCTTGCTTTCACTGCCTACATATTAGTTTCTGACTTCCTAGCCTTCACATCTTAAATCCAACTGCCTGGCCTGCTGTAGTCTGTCTGTGTAGGCCTGGGGGTGTTACAAATAGGGCTCAGTCAGAGGACATAGTGCAGCATTTGTTTGTGTTTGTCTACAACTATCCTGCTGACTATAACAGTTGTTGGGTATGTGACCCCCCCAACTGGTATGTGTGAGTCACTTACCTTGTGGGTGTTCCAGTATTGAGGGTGGTGCTGCGGGTCTGCCTATGTTGGATGCACAGAGTACACTCCCTATACATGGTCAAGCACAGGTAGTGTCATGTTTGGCATCCTTTTTACTCTATGTGCGAGTCAGAGAGAGGTGACATTCCCTGGGTCCATACTGTGTCAGTGCATGTGCTATGTGTTGCCTCTTTGCCAGTGCCAGGGCATACTGGGCACACCTCCTTCTGCCTACTGGGACAGGCTCAGGTTGCTCCTTCTTCGAGTCACTCTGTGCCTGTGCAGGCCTTGGAAATGGTGGGGGGCTGTGTGGCCCTGCATCATGCTGTTCCTGCTGCAGCTGTTTCCGCAGGATCATATTGTGTAGCATGGCACATACAAGGACAATTTGGGTACATGTAGTTGGTGATTATTGCAAGGCAACACCAGATGTGTCTAGACACCGGAACTGTGATTTGAGCATCCCAAACACATGCTCTATTATAATTCGTGTTTGTGCGTGTGCCACATTATGGAGTTCTTGTTCAGGTGTGTGTGCATTTCTGATGGGTGTCATCAGCCATGGCTCCAGTGCGTATCCAGCATCCCCTACTAGGTGGCCTTGTGGGATGTCCCCATTGGCAAATCTGTTTTACAGCTGCGTCAGATGCCAGATGAGGGAATCGTGGTTGCTTCCAGGGCAGTCAGCACACACATTCATTATTATGTCCTGGGCATCGCACACAACCTGGCAGTTGATGGAGGGGATGCCCTTGCAGTTGATGTAGACCCTACCACGCTCACCGGGTGGTGCTTTGATGCATATGTGCGTGCAGTCTATTGCACCCACTACCACAGGGTATTCTGCTATTTGATGGAAGAGATGAATATTGCTGGCCAACACCTCATGGGTGATTGGGAGATATACATGCTCACCGACATGTGCTGACATGGCATCCAGGAAATGGTGGAGTACCCTGGATGCTGATGCCTGTGATATCCACATTATATCCCGTTAGCCTTTGGAAAGTACCTGTAGCTAGTATTCATAGGCCTACACATACCTTGATATGCACTGGGATGGGTTTCCCTCTGTTAGTTCTGTGTATGAGGAGTGGCTGGCATAGCTCAACAATCTGCTGTAGGAGGTCCCTGTCCACCCTATAGTGCTCCACTATCTACAGCTCATGTAGCCCATGGTAGGTTACCCTGGGTCTGTACACTCTTCTCTGTCTCCTTACTGTGGGTAGTTCAGCAGCATCCACATCCTCTCTACCCCCAGCCTCTTGCACATGCTGGTTTTTGATAGCAAATGCAGCCCCTAATATTATTTCTCTTGCTTTTGTTTTCTAAAATTTCCCCATTTGTATACACCGGTGGTGCAGAGTTATTGGGAATAACAAGGGGGAAAGGTGTTTACATAGTTTATAGTGGTGTGCTGGGCTGGGCTGCTGCCTATGTGATTGGCTGTTTCTGATACATTTCACCTGTCAGCTAAGCTAGTTCTCCTTGATTACCTTCCTACTGCTGTTTTCCCTTCTCATTGTTTCCCTGTTTAAGCCTGTGTGCGTAACACGCAAAGTGCTCAAATGTGCACAGAGCTGCTATTTCCTGGTTTAACTTCCTTTTTCTTCCTGTGAAACCTGGTGTGCAGCATGCACACTAGCTTACACTTTGTAAGGAGTGCTAGGCAGCTTGGGCACACCTCTAGCTTAGCTGTGCTAAGCTAGGAGCAGTACAGAGCCACAGGGCTCCAATCCACTTACAGTATGCCTGACACCCCCCCCCCCCGCATGATGTCTCCTATATCCTAGTCTTGCACCCAGCTATTTATACTCTTACACTCTTGGGACCTGCTTCACACCCTGGGGAAATCTGGGATTCACTATCCTTCCCCTCATTTGTATAGGATTGCCTGCTATTGCATAGTTACATGTCCCACACTGAGCATACCCCCTTAGAACCATTACTCACTGGCCAGGTTGTCTTATGCCTGCCATTGACTTGCATGGCAGAATACTGCTTTTAGTTAGAATGCTTATTTTAGGTTTCTTTTATTATTCCCCCCCCCGATCCCATTTGTGTGCCGCTACCCTATGCTTAAACAGGCAAGATCGGTGAAAAAAAAAATGTTTGTTTATTATTTACACATTTTGCAATGCCATTGGCCTTCTACTTGGCCATTGGCATGCTTCATCAATGATATGCAGCCTTTATTTGGAGCTGTCATAGCTCCATTTTGTAGTTTGCAGAAGTGTACTAACCGAGTACATCTCTGCAGACTGCACTCATCCTGCACTGACAGCTGCCTGCTTCCTGGATTGCAAATTACCCTCATTTGCATGGTTTTCACCTACAAATGAGGATAATTTGCATACAGGAGCTCGGTCCATGCAGGATTAGCCTAAGAGCTCATGTGTACACCCCGGGATCACGTTCCTGGTTCGCATGTCAGCCATACTGCTGAAAATAGCTCTTAGACTAATCCTGCACGCTATAAAGGGCTTCTTAAATCCAGGGGAAAATATCTGCTGCCCTTGACTTACACTCTTAACATCATTAATTTCTCAATCACTCCCTGACCCTTTTCAGACCACAATTCATTGATACTAAAACTTCAAAATGGGTACAAACCATTAATCTTTAAATCCTAAATTCCACCATATATAACCAAAATTAAAGATTTTAAACCCCGGTTATTATCTGAATTACAGTTCTTCTTAGATATTAATTACACCACAGAAATAAATGAACGATATGGGACTCATTAAAATCTTACATATATGGTAAAACCCTAACTTGGTATAAAAAAAAAAAATCAGAGAATGGGATTCTGAATTATTAGATCTACAATCCAAATGTTTGTCAGTAAAAGCTGAAAATAATCAAAATCATTTGGAGATGAAAAAGAAAGTAGAAGTATTAAACAATAAATACAACAAAATTCTAACACATAAAACTATAGCTTTAGAAAAACTAAAACGTAATACTTTGGCCACTTCTCCCAGATATCTACATAATTTGTCCACAAGAATCAAAATACAATCAAAAGCTAATAACATTAAAAGTATCTTTCATGGAAAGAAAGAGAAAAATGTCTCAGATATAGGTGACATTCTTGATGCCTACAGAAATCACTATATGGAACATTTCAAAAAGAAAATATACATAGTGATCAATTAAATCTAGATGAAAAATGTTCTAATATAAAAAATACCAGAAAAATTAAAACTAGATTTGCAAGCACCCATATATCCAACAAAGAAATTACAGCTACAATAAAATAGGGTAAGAATAATAAAGCTCCAGTTATAGATGGTATAATTATATATATATATTTAAATGTTTTCCTTCAAAGATACTATCCCTCTTCTATAAAACTCTATTAAAAATTCAGTCACAAGCTTTAATACCACCCTCTTGGAGATATTCCTTAATCACACCAATCCTAAAGAAAAACAAATCCCCAAACCTCTGTACCTCATATAGACCTATATCATTCTTAAATAATGACTATAAGATATTTATAACAATATTAACTTACAGAATGAAAATACCACTATCCAAAACAATAAATAATGATCAAACTGGATTTATATATCATAGATACACACATGACAATATTAAAAGGATGATTTCTCTTATAGATTATGTTAATAAAGAAAATAAAGAAACACTCATAATTTGCTTAGAAATAGAGAAAGCCTTTGATTCCCTAAATTGGGACTATTTATTCAAAATCCTAATGCTATTTGAATTTCCTGTATCCTTTGTTCATCTCCTAAAGAATATATATACAAATAATTTAGTGTATATCAAGTTAGGTCCTTTTATCTCTGAATCTATACATATAACAAAAGGCATTAAATAAGGATGGCCCATGTCACCGATTCTGTTTGCTCTAGCTATTGAAATATTGGGAGATTCAATTCGTAATAATATAAAAATCAAAGTAAACAATGTTTATGAACAATAGAATTCTAAAGTAATGCTATTTACTGATGACATATTGCTAACATTATCTAATACAAAATAGACATTAGAGGAATTAGATATATTAATTGGCAAATTTCACATGACTTCAGGACTCCACTTCAATAAATCAAAATGTTTATTTTTAAATAAAAAAAAAACAAAACTGCAGACTAAGGGGGATCACATCATAGGGAAACAAGAATCTACCTTAAAATATCTAGCAATTGAGTTATGCAAGGGATAATAATGAATTAGTCTAAAAAAGTATAATAATATCATCAATACAATTAAAATCTCTGGAAAAATGGAAGAAAATAATATTAACATTTGAAGATAGACTGCAGTTAATAAAAATGGTTTTACTGCCCAATATCCTATATATAGTCTTGGCAATACAACTGTTACCAGAAAGGAATATACTTAAAGAAATAAATACATGCCTAATAAAATTTTTATGGTTTCCCAAAAGAAACAGAATAGCTTTAATTCATCGTATCAGACCATGGAAACAGGGAGGATTAAACTTTCCTGATATAGAAACATATATTGGAAAACACAAAGAAATTCCACAGACTGAAAGCCAAACAAATATATGGTTCAGGCAGCACACTGATGTTCCTTAAAACTCACACAATTTATTAAACTGTGTGAGTTTTAAGGAACATCAGTGTGTTGCCTGAACCATATATTTTATAGAAACATATATAAAAGCATCAATATCTAAAACAATCTCAGATTGGATAAGTTCAATTTACTCTGCAAATTGGAAAGAATTACTAACTGTAATATCAATAAATGAATTTGATTTACAAAATAATTTCAAATAGATAAAAATAATTTGCCATGGCACACATTATGTATTAGTAAACAATATAATATAACTAAACCCATTAAAACTCGTATGATTATTTATTATATTGACTCATTTAGCAAAATTATTAATGCAAATATAGATTTAAAAATCTGGTTTGATCTTTTAACATCATTTACAGTCACAAATAACTTTCCACATACAATATATAGAGAAATTATTAATTCCTGGGAACAGAAAGGATTTGTTTTGCTGGCTCCAATGTATCAACGAACTAAAAGTTTTAGATATGCAAGTAATAAAAACAACATACAAAATTCCACAACAGGACTGGCTAACTTTTCAGAGTATTCTGTCATATTTGCAAGATTTAAGTAGAATAATTAACAATCTTCATTTAAAGCAACACCTACATTTACAAAATACATATATGAAACCATATATAATGACTTTGACATGGGAACCACTATTTCAAAATTTTACAAAATATTGCTAAACTATAAAACAACACCCAAAACCTCATATTGGAAATATATAACAAAAGGACACTCAATACAGGTAAGTGAAGATATTAAACAAATATCTTATTATCAATAAAATATACATCCTTTATACAATAATGGAAAGCTTTTAATTGGAAATGCTTGCACAGAGCATTCTTAATGCCAGATAAAATCAGTAACATTAGTTATTCCATAAAAGGAATATGTTGGAGATGTGAGCAAGTACACAATGTAGATTGGAAACACATTTTCTTTGATTGTGTTAAAATTAAGCCATTTTCGAATGGTATTAATAACTTTCTACAAGCTTTATTTAATGAATGAATTTATTTATTGTGAACGAAGGTCCGCATTTGAATAGATCAAACATGTATCTAGTATGGACTATACTTGCAATTTCAAGGAAGATGATATACAAACACAATACCAACTTTGGAAGACTTCTACAGCCTACTGAAGACCACAGCATTATTGGAAATTAAAATTAAAGAAATAAGAATTTATCCAAAGCCATTTATCAACAACCCTTAGGGAAAACTCGTATCATTGATTGACACTATACAATAATTGATCAGACACTCTGATAATGGATTGAGCATACTTATAAAGTAACTGTATACATTAAGATCTGTTATAGTGTCAGGCTAATGTAAATAGTGTACACAGTGATTTAAGATGTTATGTATAAATACTATGGAATTTATTTAAATGTATTTGAAAAAAAAAATTGAGAAATAAAAGGTATATACCTTAAGGGAAATGTCCACAAGCTGACTGGGCCAAAATTCTGTCATTACACTTCACCAGGGAGTCATTTAAGGCAAATATGGACATAAACAATGCTGATGGCCAGGACTACCAGAAACTACCAGTAACTCAAACAAGAAATACTGACAAGGGCTTGAGCTTCACGTAAAGAATAATTCTTTAAATTTTACAACCAGATATTCCATATGGGCAGACTACTAACATCAAAAATACCTAGCTTAATGAACATTTTGAATTTCATTTAAGTAATATACAAGTAATACTTTTGAAATCTTGCATAGCAGATGTTTAAAAGGTACTGTCTGCAAACTTAAGAAAGTAGATATATTCCAGAGTGAACCTAAGTATTACAAACAACCAATTGTGTTAGTGGAATATCAGTAACTGAAATTGCAAACAAAATGTTAGACATGAATTCTGCAAGGAATAATATCAAGTCTTCACTTAAATATGTTGCTTTGGGTACAATCTATTTGGTGATTCCAGGAAAAGTGAAAATGTTTTGCTGAAGAGAATTTAGGAGAAACAGGAATAAGGAAAGAGGCAAGGAGGACATGCAGCAACAAGATGACTGGATTGTGTGAGAGAAGACCTGAGGCATTGCTCTTGAGGTAGATAGGACAGTACCACTGAATCGAGAGAGATGGAGATAGCTCATGTGACAGCCTGACTCCTTGTATAAAACTATGGGCAATGGGTGGTAGTGATGATGTACATTGTTTGGGGTAGGAGGTGCAGATATTTGGAATATTGAGAGTAGTGGCAGGAGCAGGTTATGGAGAGAAAAGTGTTGCTTTTGCTCTGACTACATTCTAAGATCATTACTTTTCCTGGGCACCTCATTGTCTAATGTCTGCTTTGAATATTTTCCATTAATGTGTTGTCTACTACCCTAAGACCCCATGTTTCTTAAGCTAAGTGACAGTATGTAGCCCTATGTGATTTATACTCACAGCTGAATTTTAAGCTACAAAACTTTGTCCTCTCCATTTAATGAATTAGCCTGTCTGTGCATGCATTCCTATTGGTAGACATAACACATATGTGTGCTGGTGATTGGACAGTGATAGAGAGGTACCTGTGTAAACTTGGAAGGCCATAGTATAAGATTTTTTCTTATTTTTGATCCAAGACACCTGTTGAATTAATTATAACAGAAATGTCATGGTTCATTTTCTGTATAAGAACTTCAAATAGCTCATTGCTTTACAAAGTGATGTTTCTCGGATATAGTTTAATTCCACAAACTGCTTTTTTGCTTAACCCAGGCAATTGAATCTTTTTGATCAAGCAGACTTTTTATATTTAGGCAATATTCCAAGGAAGCACCAATGCTCTCATAGGTATGAGGGTGGTACCACTGGTTGGCAGTTCTGAACCACAGCTACATGCAATAGGGCTTTGAATTATGGCTGTACTTCACACTACACTGATGTTTAATACATTGCTCATACTGTCTTAGCAAAGACAGGAAGTACAATGCAGTCTTAAAAATAACATGCTCAGAACATTAGTCATACAAAATTCAGAACTTTATTAAAAATCAAGTGGGAGCACCCCCCCCCCCACACACACACACACACACAAACAGAGACACTCTGCTTGTATTATAATAAACTTCACTATAGTAGTGATTTTGAATGATTTCTATACCACAGATATAAAAAATGCTATCACTGTACCATATGAATTTATTTATTTAGCAATGCAAATTGTAGTATAAGAGGCACATAGTAAGTGAATTCACTAGTGACTAATGAATGGTGAAGTATTAAATTGGAAGGTTTTGCTATGGACTAATTTTCACTTTCCTTTAATGTTCAATTAAAATTTTATTATTGAAAAAAAGTACATGTACTGGTGAGGTAGCTGCACCCCCTCATATGTGTGTACATTCAAGTACCTGTAAGTGCAGTGCAGTTTTGGGGTTGGTTCCTGCACATCTGACATGGTATTACTTTGAGATACAGCCTTTATTTATGACTTTTTTTTTTATTTTTATATGAGGAAACAACCCCCCTACATCTTAATGTAATGGGCTTCGAACCCAGAAAATCTAAACCAGCATGAATAACTGCAAGGTTGCACAGTCCTATGTCATACTAAAAATTATTCATGATAACCTATTTAGTTGAATGTTTTACTGAAAGCCATGACCTTTTGTATTACAAAAACACAAAAGTTTAGCCGTACTTTAGAACGTTGAGGGTTAGTTATCAAGATCCTTATTCAGGTTCGACATGTTATTAAATTCTGCCAATGTTTTGTCTCCAGTCTCTTTTCAGACAAACAATAAGATTTTTGAGTAGTCCAACATATGCCTTGTATCTTCAGACTGTCCTGTTGTTTTTATATATCTTTTTATATGTTGACTATTCCCATTACATAGATAGATAGACAGGATTTTATGCAATGACTTCCTATACTGGGTTGAATTTTCACTAACTGTAATTTCTGGTAAAACTCTTTAACTGTTCTTTTGAAAGTACAACTGAAAGTCCGTACTTGCCTATTTTTTAATCTAAGTAATCATTTTGTAATAGTTATGGTGGGCTTTTCAATGTGTGCCTGTTTACAATAATGGTAAAATTGTATGTTAGCAAGTGTTTTATCTCCATTTAGTTTCAGAATTTTTTGTCTCATTACTTAATAGAAGTTTTATTCATGAAGATACGGTAATGAAGTGATTTACCTAGACACAGTCAAAACAGTGTATTGAAGTACACAGTTAAACTCCACTACTCCTTTCAGCAATTGCTGTGATATCCTTGGCATCTACATGAGCTAACACCCACTTGGGCAGATAGGACCTCAGTTTAAAATCTCATCTGGAGGGTGGCAAACTTAGGAATGTATAACCCTCTTGTGCTATACTGCAGTGTCACTACTGGGAAAATAATCCAAGAACCTTGGATGGAGAACTCCCAAACTTTACATGGTGGATGTGCCTAGGGAGCATACAGAGGAGTTTTACCATAAAATTAATGGTACCTTGAAGAGATGTTTACAAAGTATAGGATTTTTTCCAAACTAGAAGAAAGGATCCATGGATGAGATCATGGATACAAATGGCTGACATGACATTGCTTAAGGTAGCATATCTAAGTACTCACAACATTACACATTGCAGACTTTTGTGACCTAGAAGATCGCAAAATACAGTTAACTGCCATTTCACTTCAACATGAATGACTTAAGCTGGCTTAAGCAGCGTGTCAGAATACCACCCTAATATGTAATTCACTCACATTCAACAGTGGGAACACCCACAAAGGTTTCTCACAAGGAGAATTCAGGGTATGAATCTGTCCTAAACTGATCACCTAAAGGTCTGTCTCTGTATTCAGTCTCCTACAGACTGCTGAGATGGGATCTTTGCCTGGCTTACAGGGCTTCCTCTGACCCAGCCCTGATTGTTATGTTGCACATGCACAAAACAAACAACAGCAGAAACTCTAGAATCAGGGATCCGAACTTCACTTGTGACATAAACAGAATTTACTGGAGAGACAGATATGTGTCCCAAAGGATCCATGCGCTATGGAAAAGGCTCCCCATCCATGAAAAACAGTGTTCATACCTAACTCTATACAAACAATGCTTTGGAAAATGAATGGGAAATGTCATATTTAGCCCCCAATCTGGCCCCATGTCCCTTATGAGCAGAGGCAGTCAATAAGAAAAGTTTGATTACCACTAACACCCTTCCCTTTCAATTGTTAGTTACCTGCCTAGTAACATGAACTCCCTCCTCCATGTTACTTGGGACACAAATGGTTTGGGATGTGCTGCTAGGCTTTTTAAAGCCCCAGTGGTTGTTAGCTTAGTGACAACTTACGAATTTGTGAACATATGAGATAGGAATACATTTTATCATGTTAAGCAACTGGTCACACAGACATTGCAATTTATAATTAATGCATGTAAAATATCATTAGTGAGAAAAAGTGCCATTTAAAATCTGTGATGTAGCAAAACATATATTTTATAACATTTGCTTTTCTGTTAAACATGTACCTAAGGGTTATGCTTTTTCAAGTTACCAAATCCTTTCATTTGTTTCCAGACAGCTTCAACATTTTTTAATTTAACTGCTTTCGGATTTGGAAGAAACAAAATGAGCATCTAGAGAAAAGACGTTTCTGTTTCCTACATGCGTTAAGAATGTTAGAGGCAATGACTGAAACAAAATTATTTGTTAAAAATAATTGTGTTTGCTGCATAATTCTGAATATCAAATGCTAGCAACCATTACTTTGTTTCTAAAATATATCACATTTAACCCCACCAGAACAGTGATGTTTTGAATATTTTTCCTAGTGCCTCCATGTATCTTTGTGTAACAACCACCTACAAGGAAGTTGTATGTTCTTAGTACAAGTAAATGCAAAGCTATGTATGAGTTAAATATGAAGGATTATAGGTCTGTGAGTAATGATATGGAAGGGGTGAATGGTGGTTTCCAGTTCCAGTAGTTACTTTAACAACATGTTTTTATGCTAAGTGATGGTAATTCATATATGCGTGTGTGTTTACACAATATTTACAATTTATACCAGGAAGTAGAAACTTGTTTATTTGAGTAATAAATGTGTAGACATGCAGATGACAATATTATTACACCAGTGGAAGAAAATAAATATTTGGAAGACTGTCTGATTTTCCAAAAGGTCACAAGAATGATAAATCTGTAACTTTTTGATCTGTTGTTTCTGTAGCAAGGTCAAATTAAAGTGCTTGGCTATGTTTGTAGATACTAATGTTAGACCATTTGTAAACAATATTTTATAGATAATTCTTGGCATTTTCTGAGCAACTGGGTCTATTAAAACTGGATGAAATAAAGGAAGAGCTGTAGATGGTAACAACTGATATTGTACTTTCAAATGCTTGATACGACAGTATTTGGGTGATGAATTACTTACAATATTTCTTCATGAAATTAAATGGGACAATAAGTGCGTTCTTTTGATATGTGATGCACTTGAGGTAATTGCTTATTTCATGCTCCAGGATAGATATTAAAAACTATTGACAGGGGTTGTGATGGAAGCCATAATGGCCTCATAATTTGCAAACCTAATTTTATCAAAGTGTGAACATCGTTTTATGAGAGAAGATTCATAATTTGTTATATGTGCAGATGTTTTATAGATGATATTGTGATCTTGTGGCATAGCAGAAGAAATTAGTCTGAAAATTGTATAGTTAGTATTACTACTATCATGATTTTTTATAGTTATCTTCCCCTGGATTCTCTATGCCTTGCACAGTGTGCAAGATTGGTGCAGGAGCTCTAGGAGACAATATGTCTGCCATGCGATCCAGGAATAGCCTGCAGGGGCATACATGAGCGCTTCTGCACTAGTCCTGCATGGACTAAGTCCCTGTATGCAAATCCCCCCATTTGCTGGAGAAATCCATGCAAATGAGGTGATTTTGTGATCCAGGAAGCTTGCAACTGGCCATGCAGGAGTAGTGCAATCTGCAGAAATGTACTCAGTTAGTAACCGAGTACATTTCTGCAAAATCCAAAACGGAGCTGTGACAGCTCCAAATAAAGGCTGCATATCACATAGGAAGCATGCCAATGGCCAAGTATAAGGCCATTGACATTGCAAATAACAAAAAAAATAAAAAAAAAATATTCTTTTTAGCCGATCTCGGCTGTTTAAGAGTAGGGCAGCAGCACCAAATGGGATCAGGGGAAAATAACAAAATGAACCTAAATTAAACATTCTAACTAAAATCACTATTCTGCCATGCAAGTCAGTGGTAGGCAGAAGACAACTTGGCTAGTGAGTAGTGGTTGCTAATGGGGGAGGCTCAGTGTGAGACATGTAACTATGCATTAGCAGGCAATCCTATGCAAATGAGGGGAATGATAGTGAATCCCAGTTTTCCCCAGCATGCTAGTCAGGTCCCAACAGTGTAAGAGTAGGAATAGCTTGGTGCAAGCCTAGGAGTTAGGTGACATCATGGGGGTGTGTGTCAGGCATACTGTAAGCAGATTGGAGCCCTGTGGCTCAGGTTTGCTCCTAGCTTACCACAGCTAGACAAGGGTGTGTGTCTCAAACTGCCTAGCACTCTTTACATTGCCTAAGTGGGTGTGCACACCACACACCAGGTTTCACAGGAGAAATAAAAAAGAAGTTAAGCCAGGAAATTACATTACTGTGCACATTTGAGCACTCTGTTTGTGTGGCACGCACCTGGGCTTCAAACAGGAAGGCAAGGGGAAGGGAAAACAGCAGTAGGAAGGTAATCAAGGAGAACTAGCAAAGCTGGCTGGTGAAATGTATCAGAGTCAGCCAATTACACAGGGAGCAGACCAGCCCAGCCCAGAACACTACTAGAAACTATGCAAACATCTTCCCCTCTGTTTCTTTCCCATACTCTACACCACCAGTGTATACAAATGGGGAACTTTAACAAACAAACCAACAAAATGAGAGAGGCTGCAGCAGGCAACATAGAACAACATGTGCAAGAGGCTGAGGGTGGTGAGGATGTAAATGCTGCCAAGCAACCCACAGTGAGGAGATTGAGAAGAGTGTACAGACCCAGGGTAACCTACCAGGGGCTACATGAGCTACAGCAAATAGTTGATAAGTGCCGGCCACACCAGACACACCAAACTGACCTTGGGGAACCTATCCCAGTGGATACCAAGGAATGTATAGGCCTAGGAATACAAACCATAGGTACCTCCCTAAGCACAACTGGGGATATAATGGGTATCTCACAGGCATTGGCATCCAGAGTATTCCATCAGTTCCTGGATGCCATGTCAGCACATGCAAGTGAGCACGTATATTTCCCCAACACCCATGAGGTGTTGGCCAGCAATATGCATCTCTTCCACCAAATAGCAGAATTCCGTGAGGTAGTGGGTGCTACAGACTGCATGCACATATGCATCACACCACCACTCAGTGATTAGGGTAGGGCCTACATCAACTGCAAGGGCATCCTCTCCATCAACTGCCAGGTTGTGTGTGATGCCCAGGACATTATAATGAATGTGTGTACTGGCTGCCCTGGAAGCTATCATGATTCCCCCATTTGGCATCTGACACAGCTGTTCCAGAGATTTGCCAATGGGGACATCTCCTACAGTCACCTAGTGGGGATGCTGGCTACACACTGGAGCCATGGCTGATGACACCCATCAGAAATGCACACACACACCTGAACAAGAATGCCATAATGAGGCACACACACAGACCAGACATATAATAGAGCATGTGTTTGGGATGCTCAGGTCACAGTTCCAGTGTCTGGACACATCTGGTGGAGCCTTGCAGTACTCACCAGCTACATGTACCCAAATTGTTATGGTATGTGCCATGCTATACAATATGATCCTGCAGAAACAGCTGCTGCTGGAACAGCATGGGGCAGGGCCACACAGGTCCCCACCAATGCCAAGGCCTGCAGAGGCACAGAGTGACTCGGAGGAGGAACAACCTGAGACTGCCCCAGTAGGCAGATGGAGGCATGCCCAGTATACCGAGACAATGCATAGCACATACACTGACACAGTAGAGACCCAAGGAATGACACCTCTCTCTGACTCGCACATACAGTAAAAGGGATTCCAAACATGACACTACCTGTGCTTAACCATGTATAGGGAGTGTACTGTGTGCATCCGACATAAACAGCCCTCCAGCACCATCTGCAATCCTGGCACACCCCCAAAGTAAGTCAATCAACCTACAAATTGCCAAATGGAGTAGAATGTGTTGTTATCTGTATCTTTGGTATGGATGTGAGCATGCAAGGGAATTGGGTGGCTGAATGTTATGGCAGCAGTAAGTAGACATCCATAGTGGCACCATGACATCTGTAACACATACTGGAGTCACCATAGTAGCCAGTACTACACAGGGTGACAAAACCCACTGCAGGAAATGTGCTGGGAGACAGGTGTGTCCATATGGCTCACACATGCCAGTCAGGGAGGTTCACATACCCAACAACAATCCCAGTCAGCAGGATAGGTGTAGACAATCCCAAACAGAGCCTGTGCCATGGCCTCTGAATGATACCTATGGGTAACCTCCTCCCCAGCAAAAAGCAGACGCCAGCAACTGTGAGCTCACAGTTGTTGGCTTCTGCTTTTTGTTGACCATGTGTTTTTGAGCTGTGCAATCACTTCCGTAAGGGGAATTCCTTTTGAGTAACCTCCTCCCTAGGCCTACACAGACAGACTACAGCAGGTCAGGTAGTGTTATGTTACATCTGAAGGGTAGGAAGTCAGACACTAATATGTAGGGCAAATAAAGCTATGATCTGTAGTACACTGGTATGCCTCACGTCAGCATGATAGGTAAGAATACAGAATGAAATGGAGTACCTGACATACCAGTACAGTCCTAGCAAATGTGTACAAGTGTCAGGTGTGCCTCCTCATACAACATAGTAATGTAATAACAGTTAGGTTTGCCCCTCCAATCCTGTGTGGAAATGTAGAAATAGTCAGGTGTGCCCTACCATCCTATGTATTAATGTAATAACAGTCAGGTGTGCCCCCCCCAATCCTGTGTAGAAATGTAGAAATAGTCAGGTGTGCCCCACATCCTACGTAGTAATGTAATAACAGTCAGGTGTGCCCCCCAATCCTGTGCAGAAATGTAGAAATGGTCAGGTGTGCCCCCACCATCCTATGTAGAAATGTAGTAACAGTCAGGTGTGCCCCCCAATCATTTGTAGAAATGTAGAAACAGTCAGATGTGCCCTCCCATCATATACAGAAATGTAGTAACAGTCAATGTCAAATGATCATCAGATATCCTGCAGAAACAGCATGCTACCTGCAGGTGTACAACACAAAGGCCAGCACTGCAGTACAAACTACCTGGACTCGTTCCACACATTCAATACAGATGGGCATACTGGACATGGTCACACACTTAAAGAAATTAAGGCACTGTCAATCAACAACATACTGAAAGGTCATACTGGGCATGTTCACACACTTAAACACATGAAGGCCATGTCTGCAAACACCAGTGGACCAAACATATCTGGCAGTCACAGATGTTAGTGCAGACACTCCTCAGTATGCATCACTCATGCTTTGCCAACACAGTGGATAGGAATACAGACATATATGTAAGGACAACACACTATAATAAGCCAAAGGTAGATGTACATAGATGTGTAGAAGAGGGTGACTGTGACAAAGAGCCATCCAGACCTATCCAACCCAGCACACAGCCAAAGGGCCACAACCACATGAGGTTCAGATGTCACTCACTGCAGATGCTAGTCACAGGTATCTGTCAGCTTTACAGACTATGTAGTACACGTGCTAGCTGTGCCACATGACTGTAAAAATAAAGTAGTCATCTAGCAGCTGTATACACATACCTGTGTAATATGACCCTGTTTGTGCCCACATGAGGCGTGTCAACCTCTAGATGAATGGTTTATGGCCCATGCACACACACTGCCTCCCCATAGCCCTACTATGACAAGCCTGCTGAGGTCATCCACTGTGAAATACACCTTTAGGAGAGTTGTAGCCCAGTAATTTCTGTGACACATCCCATAACTCCGTACTGCTGTAGTGTGATAAACTAGTTAGGTAGGAGTTCCAATCCCAGACATGGTGTGTGTGTGTGTGTGTGTGTGTGTGTGTGTGTGTGTGTGTGTGTGTGTGTGTGTGTGTGTGTGTGTGTGTCTGACTCTGTCTGTGTAGATAGCAATGCTTTTTCGGGTAGTCACACTCCCTACAATTGAAAGGCTGCTGATGTCATCCACCTAGAAATACACCTCTTGGAAGTTTGTAGCCCAGTAACCTCCATAGCGCATCATATAACTGTGTACTGCTGTAGTGTGATAAAATAGGTAGGAGTTCTAATCCCAGACTTAGCAAGTGTGTGTGTGTCTGTGTGTGTGTGCTTGTCTGTGTAGAGAGCAATGCTTTTTAGGGTAGTCACACTCCCTACAATTCAAATGCTCTACTTTGGCAAGGCTGCTGATGTCATCCACCTAGAAATACACCTCTGGGACGGTTGCAGTCCAGTAATCTCTGTAGCACATCCTATAACTGCATACTGCTGTAGTGTGATAAAATAATTAGGTAGGAGTTCTAATCCAATACTTGGCAAGTGTGTGTGTGTGTGTGTGTGTGTGTGTCTGTGTAGAGTGCAATGTTTTTTAGGGTAGTCACAATACCTACAATTCAAATGTTCGACTTTGGCAAGGCTGCTGATGTCATCCACCTAGAAATACACCTCTGGGAAGTTTGCAGCCTAGTAATCTCTGAAGCATGTCCTATAACTATGTACAGCTGTAGTGTGATAAAATAGTTAGGTAGGAGTTCTAATCCCAGACTTGGCAAGTGTGTGTGTGTCTGTCTGTTTAAAGAGCAATGCTTTTTCGGGTAGTCACAATACCTACAATTCAAATGTTCCACTTTGGCAAGGCTGCTGATGTCATCCACCTAGAAATACACCTCTGGGAAGATTATAGCCCAGTAATCTCAGTAGCATATCCTGTAACTGTGTACTGCTGTAGTGTGATAAATTAGTTAGGTAGTTCTAATCCCAGACTTGGCAAGTGTGTGCGTCTCTGTCTGACTCTGTCTGTGTAGAAAGCAATGATTTTTAGTGTAGTCACAGTCCCTACAACTCAAATGCTCTACTTTGGCAATGCTGCTGATGTCATCCACCTAGAAATACACCTCTGGGAAGGTTATAGCCCAGTGAACTCCATAGCACATCCTATCACTGTGTACTGCTGTAGTGTGATAAATTAGTTAAGCAGGATTCTTATCCAGACTTGGCAAGTGTGTGTGTGCCAGTGTGTTTGTGTGTGTGTGTCTGTCTGACTCTGTCTGTGTAGAAATCAATGCTTTTTGGGGTAGTCACACTCCATACAATTCAAATGCTCTACTTTGGTAAGGCTGCTGATGTCATTCACCTAGAGATACACCTCTGACAAGGATTTTGCACAGTAATCTCAGTAGTGTGTGCCATAACTGCGTACTGCTGTAGTGTGATATAGAACTCTGGTAGGGTTCTATTCCCACCCATGGAAGTTCTGGATGTTTTGCGTTTGTTTCAATATCTGTGTAGGGAGCAATGCATTTTAGCCTAGCCACACTCACTACAATTCCAATGCCCTACTTTGGCAATCCTGCTGATGTCACTCATTGTGAAAGACACCTTTGGGGAAGGAGTACTCCAGTAATCTCCATGGTGCGTATTATAATTGTGTAGTGCTATAGTGTAATAAACTAGTTAGGTAGGAGTTCTAATCCCAGAAAGGAAAGGTGTGTGTGTGGCTGTGTTTGTAAATCGTATCCTGTGTGTAGGTGGTTATGAGTGTGTAACATCTGGGCCCAATTGAAGGCAGATTTTGCAATTTTCTTATATGGTGGCCCTAGTAGATATCACAATGTCCAACATACAGGGATAACAGATGTGAAATAGTCGAGAGGCTGGGGTGCAAATCCATACCCATACATGTGACATCAAGACCAGGAAAACAAAGTTAGTAACCCTAGTATTATCCAGAGAACACTCTCAACCCATGTCTCATATACACACACACACTTGTCTAGGCTACAGCCACTATGTTGGTAGTACACTGCATATTGCCCACTGATAGGAACTATGGAGTGATTGCAGTGGGCTACAGAGGACATGGCACCCTGTCCATCTGTCCAATAGGCATGTACATGCAGACAGTGCACCTTCCCCATGTTCCCCATTGGACACCTGCAACACCTGTGGTGCCATCAAATGTGACCGATAAAGGATATACCATACCTGAAAACATGCCCTATATGGACAGATGCCACTGACACCAGAGAATGCCCTCAGCATGCTATCAATGTAGGTACAGGGTAAACCTGCTGTTCATTACCAGTTCCCACCACATGAGGCCAGGATTGGCAGATCTTATGATAATCTGTGTACACAACATGCGCCAGACACCCCAGGTACAGTTCCACATGTCACTGTACATGCATGTGGGAGGTGTGCACATCACAGACATTGTTCATGTCATGGACTAAGGAACACATACATGGCAAGCAATGCACAGCATTGGCCACATGCAATAGTCACCCAGGTGACTGGATGGTGAATACAATACCCACTTATGTGGGCAAATCCAAAAATTACACCCCTGAGCCACAATGCAGACCATCGCCATGTGGCCTGATGCCAAGGTATACCCATCACCTAGCCTTGTATAGCTGTCTGGCACAGTTGACCACTACACACCTGTGAATCAATGCACCCATGCATGTCAGTACTGGCACCATGTGTGTGTGTGTGTGTGTTTGTGCTGTATGATGCACATGATCACAGTCATGCTCAGTACAACCCGCATTGGCATACTGATGCATGCTGTCTGATGTCAGACACCTTCCCATACCCTTTTCCCATATAACCTCTGTATGACCCCTGTAGTGCATGTGATACCTGCACAGTAATGTGTTGTGGCAATCTCACTAGTGATGAGTTGAATTCCTGGCCCTGCCAAGTGTGTCAATGTGTGTGCGTCCCTGTGAGAGTGTGGCTGTGTTGTCGCTGACACCTGCACATGCAGACAGGCACGTGTACTACACCTACTGTATAGCTACCATATCTATGTTGCAGATGTCACTCACCATCACATATACGTTCTGAGGGCTCTTCACTATGTAACCTATGTGGAGCATCCAATAACTGCATGGAAATGTGATAGCACTACATAGTCATCAGGTGTTTGATACCCTATGCTGGTAGGTATGTAACACAAGCATGCTTAGGTTTTACTCTCCCACCCCTCCCTGAGTGGTCTTTGACTCTGTCTGCCTCTCTCACTCCCTCTCTGGTGGATGTGGAGACCTACACCTGCTTTGCTTAGGTAGCAGCATGTGTATTTTAATTGATGTTCATGATCATCTGATGGCCTCTGCATGAATTGCAGCCCTCCTCTAGTTGATTGCATGTGGAACAGCTGTGGTAATATTCCCATAGCCAATTGCATGGAAATACACTCCAATATCTAGGAACATCATGTTGGTGTTGACCCTTTCCATTCCCTGTAAGCAAGAACTCGATCTGTTGTTTGGCAAACAGCATCTCAGATGGATTGGGGATTTACCTCTAACAACATACACTGTGGAAACAGGGCAACACACAAGAGGGGGATGTGCCTGACCTGACTACAGACTGTAAGAGCTGCTATACTGCATTTGGAGCAATGCTGGTTTAACAGGGTGTGTGTGGATATGGCTGTCCAACATGTTGCAATACTGGGCAGTGTGTGGTGCCTTTGGTTTCATGTGTCACCCACAGAGCACCTATCTGTGAATTGTAGAAGGTAGTGTGAGGATTGCAGTCTGTAGATGGTGGAACCGTGAGAGTTACTGACTTCATATCCCTCAAAGGACAAATGTTGCAGCAAACCCTGTTACAACAGTAAATGTATGAGGTTATCACAGCAACATGTCAATATTGGCCCTGTTTATGTGCTTCCCGCCACACCTCTGTCAACATTTGTACATATGTCAATCATTAAAAGGTGCATATGTGCTGTACACCATAATTAGTGACATTATATCTGATAACAAGCCAGTGAGATATCAGACTGCTACATATGTTATGTACAGTAGGGGTTATATTTGATGACATAACCTGGACATTCTGTGGTTTTGTGTACAGTACTGAGGTCTGTGTTAATATGTACTTTGGCCTCTGTACAGACTGTGGTAGATGTCATTGTTCTTGGTCCCATCCTATCTGATGTTACATGCTGCTCCACTGTATGTTACCATATCGGCTTACATGTTTGTAGGGCCATACACAGACACATGTCCCATACCACAGACAGGCATCGGACCACACTGTGTAGTGGCCCAGTATAAGTAGGGTTTGTGTGTGAGTGGCACATATGAGGATGGTGTTGAACAGATAGTCCATATACTGTAATATGCTAGCATACCATATGTGGCTGTGTTCACATTGGATGTAGCTATGCACTGTCACACAGGTGTATCTTACCCTGTGCTGTGACATGCCTGTAGAGCCTGCTATATAGGCAGGTACATGTGCATTCCCCCATAGGAAATGTAGGCCAGTGTTGAGCCAGTCTGCCTGTAGCCTGCGCTGTGCTTTGTTACATGCCTAGCAGCTTAGTGTACTTACCCAGTGAGATGTCATGTACAGATACTTACTTGCCAGATGTACTGCTGCTGGGCCTGCCTTAACAGTCATGTATGCCAGAGAGAGCAGTGCAAGGGCACCTGCAGGCAGGTGCTAGGGGGTGCACTTGCACCTCCCTGGAATTGGCTGGCTAGTAGATTAATCTTCTTTTAATTTAAAAAAAAAAACACATTTTCTTTTTTTTGTTTTGTTTTGTTTTTTTTTTTTTTAGGGCATTATTCTTTAAGAATGCCCTTCAAGTCCAGTCACACAGACGCTTTTGCGTCTGTGCAACTGATGTTTTATGTCTTCATCTTCCGCACCAACGTGAATTTTGAATAACAGAAGAAGACGTTTGGACTGGAGTTCACGGACGAGCCTACAAATGACAGGTAGTTTGTTGAAATATAAAAGATTCTTTCACTGATGATAGGATTGCAGTTTACTTTGTTTACATATAAGATTTAATTGACTTGTGCCCTAATTTTGCAGTACCTTCTCCACGTTCTCAGCGACAGCTGTGCAGATACGTTGTTTGCAGAGTATCAAATATAAAAGATTCTTTCACTGATGATAGGATTGCAATTTACTTTGTTTACATATAAGATTTAATTGACTTGTGCCCTAATTTTGCAGTACCTTCTCCACGTTCTCAGTGACAGCTGTGCAGATACGTTGTTTGCAGAGTATCACTTCTTTGAGGTTTGCTTTACCAACAGGCCATATTGCATTGCATTCAGTAGCACACTTAAGCAGCTTCCAGGTTTAGAAACCAGATTTAATTGAATCAGTAAAACAAGTTAGTGCTTTGCTCAATTCAGTGTGTTTTTAAAATTCTTAAGCTGCTTTTTAGAGGAAACATTCAGCAACGCGGAGTCATTCTCCAGCACTGATGAATTTAGTATCTCATTAGCCTTAGTGCTCACAGTTTAAGTGAATTACTATACTTGACTAACATTCTCATTTGATTGACCCTAAGTCTGGCTTATTCTTCTGTTAATCTTTGCTGTTCTGGTGTATCAGTTTACTTTTTGTATGAACTTTTACCATCTTCCAAACCTATAGACCAAGCGTTTCTGAACAGACTGCTTATGTCACCCACTTAAGGAATCAGTTCTTCCATTACGGAGTTTGAGTTTTATTTTGGAAAGAACAACTACATGTCTTTTTGAACATGTTTTTTTTTTTTTTTCTCCTTGAAGTTACATTACTGGAAAGCTGTTTTTATTTAGTGGTTAAATTAGCTTAAAATATGTTCATAGTTTGCTCCTTGAAAGCTAGAGTTTTGTGATGTAAAGTAAACTATTTTTCATTATTCTGTTGGTTATACAGTTTGGTGAGTAACCTGTTTGTGGACTCGACCAGAGCACATTCCATGTGGCAGACTTCTGCCTTTTTACCCTTTGTGGATGGGAGTCACTGATGAACAATGGCCTGGTCTACATGGCATACTTTCCTTTCACCAACTATGGAAGTTTGATTGCATTCTTTCTTTTTTTTGTGTGGGTAATGAAGCTAATTCACAGTGGCTGTGAACTCTTCTAACTGGGGAACTAAATGGATGATCCATTTATAGGCAGCCTTAAAAAAATTGTTTTGCACGTCCCCTCCACCTGCACTGAGTGGCCAATTTAGTTGTAGAGGGCAGTTTTTTTTTGGTTTGTTTTTTTATCGTAAACCCTATCCAGCGGCAGCTTGGATATGTGGGAACTTGCACTTTGCCACACCCAGTGCTGTTTGTTTCCACAGGCGCTTTTTTCTGGCTCCAGTGCATGTTCTATTTGGCAGGCATGCACTTGCAGGCCTTAACTCTGTTTTATCAGCCACAGCCAGCTCTGATGCTGTGTGGCAGAGTAGGATGCCATTCCACCCCCCCACCCCAGGATGGGGGAGAATGTCTGCTTCTCACTGCCCCTTCCCTCCAAGCTTGACTCCCCCCAGGGCTTGGGTACTGGTCAAATGCAGGTCATCTCCAGTCAGAGATTTACCCCTTGCACCACAGAGCTGAGAAAAGCCGAATTACACTTCTAAGGTTAGATGAAACTTTTTATAAAATGTCTTCACTGAATGCTAGCTTGGACTGCCACCTGCCCGTTTTAGTCATAATTCGGTATCTATATGTGCATGATCATACGTGTGGCAAGAGTGTTGAAAAAAACTGTAGTTCAGTTATGAATTTCTCGCACAACAATAGATGACTAATGCAGTCTTGCAGTTACAGATAATGATGTAATTTCCTGAGAGAGGATTCTTTTGTGTACATGTCACTACTGGATGGACTTCCTTTAAAGCGCAGTGTGGACCAAAGGGAGTATACCTCTTGGCCTCCATGCATTAAAAATCATAGCAAAGGGTCATAAAGTGGAGCATTTTCTTATTTTTTACAATACATGGTCTTTATATACTAGCCTCTTTGTTGTCAGTAGTAGTGAATATTTGTATAGACTTAATTTATGTAGATAATAAAGTGTGTGCATATATGTAGGTCTCATTTTATGAGGAACATTATAACTTTAGGCAGAGCAAGGCTAAATATGGGGGTCCAAATCACAGCATTATTGATAAATCATAGCAGTTGAAAGGTATAGAGGAGAGGATCTGTACACCATTTCTGCTGAACTTCTGACGTTGCTAGTCCCCCCACACACACACACACGCACCTTCCCTCAGGAGTTGTGGTTTTGAAATCTGGTAAGCACGTTCCCGATGGTTGGGATGTCCTTTAGCTCCAGTACAGACATTGATGATCTGACTAGCCATGTGGGGAGAAAATCTGGAACAGTTAGACTACCCCCTTCTTATGGGCTGTTAACCCTATGTTTATGAAGTGAGAAGACATGAATATGTCAGTCTTGTACTGTTTTAGTAGTGTGAGTACCTCAGTAGCTGTCACGTTACTTAGAGTATTATTATGACTGTAATATAGTCATGCATTAAAGGAGTCTCCTTAAAAGTGCCATATTCCATATCAAGTGACTCATGTTGATGCATTGCAACGATGGATGAAAAAAAAAGCAAGGCATGCAGTTCCTCATCCTAAGTACATATTTGTCAAGAGTAAGCATAAATCATCATGATTTTTCATGTCATGAGTAAAACATTAAATCTTCAGATGCAGCAGATGCTTGCTTTTAGGTTTTTCTTTTCAACTATGGCTTGTCACTTGAGGCATATGGCAGCAGTGACACCAAGAATATATGTGTCATAAACACAAGTTAGAACAGTTCAAGGAAGTGTTTTTTCACTGCGAAAATGAGGTTCCAACTAAATATGCAGAGGTAGGTGTGTGGCCATGGCTTTCTGTGCCATTGTGGTTAATTTGTGACTGATGGTGGTAAACTGCAGAAAATAAGTGTCCCAGTGCCAAGAAATGTGCAACTGATGCTTGCAGAGCAATAATTTGCTATAATACTGACTTCCCTATCTGCAGGTTAGTACCTGTCTACCTATTGCAAATTCCTAGTAGGAAAAGAACTTAAATAATATCAGTGTTATTAAAAATGTCAACACTTTAAAAGCAATAGCTGTTCTGACAGTTCCTTTTAACTGATTTGATACCCACTTTTGAAGTGGATTAATCTGAAGAATAATGGACCTTCATGGAGTTAAAAGTATCAGTCACTTGTTCCCTACTACGATCTTTCTACTGTTGGTTTCATGAATAGGCTCATGCCTGTCATCACCCAGCACACTTACTAAGACAGGCAAGTTCTGGGAGAGCAGTCTACAGTGAGACTGAACATCCAGTTTCTGAACCTGCGAGAAAGCTGTTTACATTTGCAGTTTTTATTGAATATTACAACTTCAGTGAACATAATGGAAATGATCAGGCTTTAAATCAGCAAACAAATACCTCTCAAAAGACACACATCTTACTTATGATATGAAGTAAGTACTTTTTATACTCAAGAAAGGAGACTGATTTAACAAGAACTGTCAAAATTAAATATAATTTTTTAAGTGAGTTACAGCAGCATTTAGAAAGTATCCCTAGTTTGGGTGTTTGTCTCTGATTCCTTTTGGTTTTGTCCATATCTGGTTTTGTAAAGAAGCTGAACATTATAATTTCATGTGTTCCAATGTCAAATTGTGTGTTGTCAGACATTGTGTTTTAACATCTGAACTATTCTTTGACAATATTTTACATTTTAATGATTTGGGTGTAGAAAAGGTTTAACCATAATTTATTGTCAGAATGAAGGAAGAAAAAGTTAATGGTTCTTGTCTCATCTGTATCACAAACATAAATTAAAATCAAGTAGCTCTGCAGACATCTATTTGTGCACAGGCATTCTCAATTTGCTGTACCATTTTAAGGACACACAGATCTTTATCTGATACTAATTGTGAATGTCTCTGTTGCTTTTACATCAACTGTGTCTCTCTACTGTCAGCTACTGCTGCTAGCTGTCTTTTTTTTCCAGACAGACAGCACATCTCTCACTCTCTAGGCTATATCGCTGACCTGGCTCCATGTGAACTTGTAGATATTTTCTCATGCACAATGGAAGATTTACCAAAGAAGTATCTTTTCCTATCTTAAGGTTATCAGTATGTCCTTTGTTTGATAAATTTAGATGGGGACCCCATCAGTGTTTAACCTACAAGGTGAGGAAGTGTTAAAATAATACATGTTGTACTGTCTATTCCCAAAGATCATCACTGCCTTATGTAACCTATGCTCACCTTATTTGTGATTTTCTGGTATTTTTAGATTAGTAAGTTCAGAAATGCAAACAGATGTGCAGGTTACTTTTAAAGAGGGAACTGAAAGTAGAAGGATTGTGCCGTAGCTTTATGAGTGATCTTCTTACCCTTTTCTCCACATGCAAACACATTACTACCAGGAGCAACTGAGCAAATAAAAAAATAATGCCCCTCAACTAAATTATCTGTAATTCAACAATAGTGGAGTAAACGTGCAGTGGGAATGTGGTGAAGTGCATTGTTATATTTAAAGCTGCGTAAATAAAGTAACAACCTTGGTGCAGTAGTGTGGTATGGAGTTTTGGTATAGCCGATGATCATCTTGAGAAGCTTTCTGAACTGACATTACTAGATGGACTGATGGCTGTTAGCGGAGTAATAGCATGTAGTAGTACCTGTTCCTCTGTGCTATGTTGCTATGTACATATGGCTGTGATGTATGAGGAGTAATAACATGCAGCAGTACATGCTCCTTTGTGCTATGCTGCTATGTACATATTGCTGTGATGCATGAGTGCTTGTGTAGGGGGGTTAACTTATTACTGTGTTAATTTGCATCTTCCGATTTAAAGTTTAACTGTGTGGCTGTTCTCTGAGAGATTGTCAGTGTTATCTCTGTTTACTTGGGTACTCATGCATGGCTGAGAGGATGTCGAAGAATATTTACTATAACATTACGTATAGTTAGCCTAACATACTGTTTTCTTTCCTTTTTTACTTTTGAAGTGGCTGCTGTCCGTGTTTTTGTTTCATAGATACTTGTAAGTTAGGAAGCCGGCACTAATATGGGGAGATGAAACCCGATTGCAATTTGATTATAATGGCTTGGTATCTTAGTCTGAAAAAATATATAGTTTTTAATCTTGGTATGCCTGCAGCTATGTACACTGCGGTTATGATGACTATTGATTGCTTTTCATTGGACACATTTATAGTTCCATTTTGATCATTAACATATTGAATAATCTAGTGTTGTTACACATACTTTGTTATGTTTGGATTATTTGCTTACTAGTAAAAATATAATGAGGCATGGGTGTAGATGGGCATACTTATTATAGTGAAATTCCTACATTTTTTCTGATTGTCTCAGAAACTTTATAGTTCAAAGGTTTAGAATGGTTAGACCTCACTAAACTGTGTAGAGTGCAAAATATACCTACCTGATAGAAATGCACCACTAAAAATAACATTTTCATGGTTATAAGTGGCAATAGTTAAACGTGTCCCTTTTTGAAGTTTTAAGGGAAGATTTTTGAGTATATTTTTATGTGGTAGCTAACTGGGTGGTGTATGGGCAAATTTATGATGTCTGAATGTAAAATATTGAATTCTGGCCACTCTGCTATATATACACACATGTATATATATATATATATATATATATATATATATATATATATATATATATATATACATATATAACCCACAACAGTATGGATTTTTTAGATGTGACTGTTTTGAGAGATTTGGAAGGTGAGGTTTACACTAAGCAACATAGGAAGGAGTGTTATGTCAATCATCTTTTACATCGTAGTAGTGCACACCCTCCACATATTTTTAAGAACATAGTCACAAATCAAGTAATGAGGGCATCCAGATTAAACATTAGAAATGAAGATTTCTCAAGCGAAGTAGAGAGGGTTACAAAGCATTTGAAAGAGAGGGGCTATAATGATAAGTTTTTAGCTGAACATGTACCAGGAGCAGTTGATAGGCGTGGCAAACAAGCCAGACCTTTCTTCTCTAAGAGGAAGGAATCTTGCAGTACTAACATAAGTAATTCTAGTTCCATGAATCTGAGAATTTCGTTGAAATATTCTGTAGATGTGAATAAATATGTTGACATCATTAAACGGCATTGGCAGGTTTTGTTGATGGATCACGATATTGCTGCTCTAGTGGATGATGTTCCTAAATTTAGCTTTAGAAATGACAAGTCCCTCAAGAGGAGGTTATGTTATCCCAGAGAGAGCAGGCAGGATGATGGTTGTAAAAGTACCATCCCTTGTGGCTCATGCAATTGGTGTAGTTTTATAGAAACTAGCAATATATTTTTTCACCCTGATCAAGGTAGAGAATATGTTTTTAGGGTTACAGCCACATGTGATAGTAGACATGTTGTCTATCTTGCCTGCTGTATGGTTTGTGCCAAATTTTACGTGGGCAAGACAGATAGATGCTTAAAGGAACATATTAGGGAGCATTGTTATAATATTAGGAAGGGTAATAGGAATAATGCCCTAGCTAGACATGTCTTGAATACTGATGCATATCATACTTTTAAGTTTAGAGCCATAGGGTTGACCCATGAGAGTGTGAGACAGGGAGACATCAGTAATAGCACTGAGAATCTGGAAGCTATCTGGATCACCAGACTTAGGAGTACTGATGGTCATGGTCTTAATGAGTGTATTCCTTTAAGACCAAGACTTAGGATGAGACCTTTGAAGAGATAGATTTTTGTATTAGTTTTCATACGCAACATGTTTTATAGGTTGTATGTTATATATAAGGATTTATATATATATATATATATATATTTTATATTTTTACATGTATATATTTATTTTTATGTTTTAATAAAGATATGTGATGTTTATGTATGAATTGAATAACAGAAGTGTATTAGTCATATGACTATTTGTCATGTGATTTTTGTTATAAAGGTGTGCGTCTTATAGTGCTTGTATACACCTGAGGAAGTATACTTGTGAAAGCGCTTGTGTTTTTGCACTAAGTAAAGGCCTTATACTGGAGTTTACAGCCTTCTGCATCTCATTTTGCTTATTTTATATTATTTATGTACATTGTCAAGGCTGGAATGAGTAAACATTGTATAAAAATATGTAGAAAGGAGGACAGTTTGACAAAATCTCTAAGGGAGGTAGCATACCCCTTAGCTGTCCAGATTTTTGCAGAATGTCCAGATGTTTGCCCTATATTCATCTTAAAAAGGATTGAAGTTGCTAAATAGTTTTAGACATAATATCCTTTAGAAAAATGCATACCAACACAAATCCTGTTATTCTAGCAATTTTATAAATTCATGAAAGCAATACTTATAATCTGTCCCTGTTTATTTTAGGCTTTGTCCAGATTTCTTGCACTAAGAAGTTGAGGTGTGTATGTGAGTGAGAGAGAGAAAAAAAGACAGACAGATAGAGTCAGAGAGTGACAGAGAGAGAGAGAGAGAGAGAGAGAGAGAGAGAGAGAGAGAGAGAGAGAAATGCCCTAGTTAGATCTAGCAGGTGGAATTTATTTTCAAGTGCATTTTCAAGAAATTGTGAGCTTCAAGGGAAGCAAAGGTTACTGCTCCTCATGCTAAGTCTGCTTAAAATGTGCAACTGTTTTGTTTAGTAAATGGTATCATTATTGTGGCATAGAATTTGAAAGCAGTTTTAGCAGAGAATGTAGCATATTTGCATCTTGATGCAAAGAGCTGTAGGTTCTATTCAACAGCATATACATTTGTATTTTAAGGGGGTATGGTACTGCAGTCCTTAGTATGTCATCCTTTGGACGACACACCTAAATAACTATGGACCTGATTTTCAGCTTGCCACCCATTCCGTATTGCAATATAGCAGCTTACCATTTCTTTTACTGTAACATAGGCAATTTATTCTTCAAGGGCAACAGGCACTGAATTTGTAAATGAAGCACTGAACTATAAAGTTTTCTAGCAACAACCTCTTTATTGGTTTCAGATCTCTTTTACTGTGGAATTATTCAGTTGACTTTTACTTATGCAGAGATTCTACATATTGATTGATATTGGTGGATTGTATGACAGAAGTTTGAGTGGCCCTTTATGGTTGAAATGTTCTGAATTGGGCAGGTTGTCATTATTGGTTCATATGATTTGTTTCATTGCTTAAAGGAAAAATGTTCAGAACTATAAATTTAAAACACACTCTAACAAGTGGTGCAGTATTATGCAAGGGATATAATTAAATTATTATATAGTATAATTAATACAGTCAGGAAGGTGAATCAAAGAACTTTTGCATGGTTCTAAAATGTGTGCAAGGAGCCTATGATTTGAAAACAGCCCAAAGATACACTTACCCTGCCACTAGCCAGATGCATTTTCTTTGAATGTGGGTTTCAATGCTGCTTCAGTGAATGTGGGTTTGAAAGGTAAAGTTTTCATGCTAAGTCTGTTTTCATTGTAAGACTATTGCTTTGTTTAGGTTTAGTAAATATCTATCAGTGTATGTGCTATAAAATTTCAAAAAAAAAGTTGTAAATGAAATCCAAATATCTGTAATGAAGTAAAGCATGAAACAGTATGCACACTGAGAGATTTGAACAGTGTCTATAACAAATGTGGAGAAATAGCCAAGTAATGGGACACTGGAATGGCTGCATGGGGAGGGGCCTGCTTGGGCGGGCCTCTGGGTTTGCAGCCCACTGCAAAAAATCCTGCGGGCTTCCTTGGAGCAGTGGGATGCTGTACAGATGTATTTCAATATCTAGTAGGTAGTATGTTGCCATGGCACCTTTATACTACCGGTTAGTATGTGTCAGGACAGACAGAGGTGTGTGAATGCATAACCTATGGAGGCATATGCATACCAGTCGTTACATGTTATACCCATCTACATGGCTGTTAACATCCACATTGTCAGGCTTGGTCCTCATGGTTTGTACTAAGGGGTTCTGTGTATAGCTCTGGACTGTTCAGAGTGTGTCAGAATGTCCACATATATTGGCCAATATCTCTGCTGTAGTCCAAAGTAGCATTACATGCTAGCAGCGATACTATACTATGATGTTCTTAGGATGTCTGTCAGTAGCCAATGGCACACGTGTGAAAAGCAGATGGGACCTCCCACACGCACCATGTCTGTGAAGACAATCACTATTACAGTAGCAATAGTCTACTGATAGGGTTCCTATCAGTTCATTGAAACTTCAGCAGTTCAAACACCATATGTTCAAACTGTGAAGTTCGAAAACTGATTATCGCTAAGCTGCGGAACACCGAATTCTTTCCCAGGGAAAGAATTTGGTGGGACGTTTCTGTGGCTTCACAATTTTCAGCACTGTGGTAGAAAGTTACGGGTTGGGTTCAGGTAAGTGTGTGATTGTGTGGACGTTAGGGTTAGGGCACGGGTTAGGTGAGTTAGGGCACAGGTGAGGTGGGTGTGCGATGGTGACAGACTTTAGGGTTAGGGTGGGATAGGTGAGTTAGGGTTAGGGTGCGGGTCAGGTGAGTGTGCGATAATGACGGACCTTAGGGTTAGGGTTTGGGTTAAGGTAAGTGGATAGATAGTAGTGTATGTACAGTTTAGTGTAGAGTTAGATGTAGGATTTTAAGTGTATGTGTGTGGATTGCTGCTTTTTTTAGTGTGCTTGTGTTGTGTGTGTGTTTCTTGCAACAGCGACTTTTTTTATCTGGGAAAAAAAATCGCTGTTCTAAGCCTTCAATAGTTTTGCACTTCGAGGCTAGAAGTTTGAACATATGGTGTTTGAACTTCTGCCATTTCGACGAAGTGATATAGACCATACTGATATACCTGCTAGACATACCTGACATCCCCTTGCACTACGTAATTGGGACTATAGAGGCTGAGGTACGCCTACACTCCATGTTCATAGGTTCATACTAGGCTATCTGCCCTAGGGCATTTATAAGCCTAGCCAGAGTATGTTTGGCTTTCACCACCCATTTTAAATTAATTTTGCTATGCCCTTTTTCGAGGTTAGTATACTGTGCCTCTGTCTAACAGTGACACAGAAGTGATACCCAGGGTAAACCTATGATCTCCCATCCACTCATCAAGATTCCTTTTGAAGAGAGTCAATGAGGGCATATTGCAAGTCATTTTAAGCTCAGCCAATTATCCTTTGTGAGACTCAAACCCTGCACCTTGTGTTTGTAAGGCAAACACCTTAACCATTAGGCCACCCTCCTGTTGAAATATATGTATATATAATTATCCAGATATCTGTATAGATATATGCACATATACATATCGAGAGATATAGATGGGTATGTATATATACATAGATATACATATACACACCCAGATATATAAATATACAGAGCAATATATGTCTACACATATACAGATAGTGACACATATGCACATATACGTATATCACACTGCCATTCCTGCCAGCAGTCCACTGCTGTTGCATCCCCCACACATACAGTGGGGCTGGGGACATATATGTGTGGGCTTCACCTACACCATACATGTGTGCTCATATGCACTCCAGAGGCCAGTGTATGTAACAGTGGTAAATGGGCTTGTATTATTGAGTCTGGGGGGATGCATCATAAATAACCTAGGCTGTTAAAATATGTGGGGGTTTCAGGTGTGAGCTACCTTAAGGTATCTGGATGTACAGTTCCATATAATTCACCTATATTGACATTACTTACATAAATTAAGTTAATGCAGGCCTACTGCCTCCTGCCAAACAGACTGTTCTGTTTGTCAGTGTGCTTGTGAAGGTATCAGTTATGCCTTGTTATGTGACTGTTACACCCCATTTGGTCAACTGAAGGCTTTACCACCAAGTGATTGTGTACAGAGTATAGATAGAGGTTGCTGAACTATACACCTGCATTACTTACTGTTGACTGTTTGGTATCCTGTAGCCCAGTCTGTCTTTACTATTGTACTATTTGAAGAGCTTGGCCTGGACAGCAACAGTTGTGAACCTTTCCAGACTACTGTATTAGTATAACTGTTTCACAGTTGCATTACTCTGTTTATATGGATGCCAGTGTCTGAACAGCTATATGACATGGCATATAAATCTGTAATAGTTCACAAATAATGGTTTTCCATTTCTGCTGACCTGTGTGTGATGTTTTATTCTGTGACCTCTCTGTGGGTATATGTTGCAGGCAACGACTGTCATTTGTATGGGTATGTATCCAGTGTCCAGTCCAGTCATTAAGGTGTTAACTGTAGGCATAGTGGTTGTTCCATATTGTGTGCACCAACTACATATGTATCTTACTGTACATATCTCTGCGTGTGTATATGTAGTCACATGTATATCTATATATATGCAATAATATATATTTATATATATATATATATATATATATATATATATATATATATATATATGCATATCTGTATCTGCATATATGTTTCTGTGTATATCTATCCTGAGAATGTTGATAGCTTCCACTATTTACATTTCCTGTGGGAGCCAGACTGTACTGCATGATATGTTACCAATACCAGCCTGACATCATACAGGTGGGATGTAGTTCTGTTAACATCTTACGCCCATGTCGTGTCAGGTCCTGGTTATGGGATCTGCAACACTTGGTAGTGTATTGCTGGGTGGATATGTTTGGCTATGGGGGGGTGGGTATACCTATTCGTACAAGACGTATATTGTTTAGGACCTCTCAACCCCATTAACGGTGCATGTGGACATATATGTTTTAGTTAATCTCCCATTGATATCTACACATGTATGTCCATATATACCTATATATATATATATATATATATATATATATATATATATATATATATATCTGCTTACATATATATAGCTATGTCCTTATATACGTACATAGATATATATCTGCTTACATATATGTAGCTTGCTGTGTATATGTTGACATATAGTTGTGGACATATATATGTGTTGCTGTAGCCATTTGCATGTATATATATTCAGATAGATTTATATATATGTATATATATATATATGGGTCTATCTGACTTGGTCGACATTTCATTTGGTCGACAATTCATTTAGTCGACATTTCATATAATCGACAAGCTTTTGCCCTCCCCAAAATCGTGACCCTGGAGTTAGAATATATATTTAGGGGTGGGGCACAGCCCCCCACTTGGGGGGTGTGGGGGGCGAAGCCCCCCACTTAAAAAGCTTGTCGATTATATGAAATGTCGACTAAATGAATTGTCGACCAAATGAAATGTCGACCAAGTCAGATAGACCCATATATATATATATATATATATATATATATATATATATATATATATATATATATATATATATATACACACATATATAGATATGTTGTATCTGTTTAGATATTAATATATTTACACACACATACATCTAAATGGTATCTGTACTGTTTAATGTCTGGGATGGATGATATGTTTGTGAAAACATCAGGGTTATGTATATTTGGCATGGCTTAGTGGCAAATCACTTTGTCTGTGGTGTGCAGTGTCTTGGGTTTGAGCCTTACAGAGGTTGTTTATTTTGTTGCTGGGCAGAACATGGGCCATTGGATACAGTGTGATTAAGGCACTTTAAAGCATTTGTTAGTTGGTTTGTGCGGAGGTAAGCACTGCTAACCTCCGATTACAGTGTCTTATACTCAGTTAGCTTCTGTATCGCTTAACCTGTGTAGGCATTGCTCCTGTGCAAACAGACTTAAACCCGCTTACTGCTGCTTAAAAGTGCTTACCCCCGCTTACCCCCGGGTTAATTTCTTTAAAAGAAAAGAAAAAATGGCTGATAGGAAAGTTGTGAAAAAGGGGCACAAAGAGGGAAAGACAGTAGGGAAAATAGCTAGGGATGTGCAGGAAGGATGTAGGGAAGGTCCATAGCTGCCCATTTCTTCTACAGCAACAGCTGTGCATATACACTAAATTTGGAGATAGGTTTGGACACTCAAACCCCTGGGAGAGGGGTGTGGACAACAAAAATAACTTGTGATGCCAATTAGACCAGATTACATGTGTCCAGTGGACATGTGTGCGAAATGGACAGCTATGTATGGGGTGAGATTTTTTTTGTGGGAACAGATTGCCCTTTTTTATTTTTTTCCGGTGAGAGTGGGATGTTGGGGCATACCTCTCAAATGTACCTCATTATGAGGAAGGTACCTCATTTTGGGGTCTTAAAAAGTTCATGTTCCTTGAAATTCCTGAAAGTTCCACATTGAAAGACTCTGTCACACATTCAGTGTTAGGAATTTTTTTAAGTGAAATCCATTGTAAATAGAAATGAATCATATTAATTCAGTAAAAGATCTTCTTTATAAGTAAAACCAGCATATTTTAATCATCCTATGACCTTCCTAGTTGAAGTTGCTAGTAAGCTATTAGTATGTGTTCCACATTTTGCCCATTTGTTCCACATTATGAGGGCTAGTGTTCCTCATTTTGGGCATGGAAGGTTGAGAGCTATGTGTTGGGGAGGGGTAGTAGGTATATTTTGGGAGGTAGGTTGGGTAGGTTAACAGACAAGACAAACAAGATGCATTCAGGGGTGGTATATGAAACACGTGGGGGGTAAACACCTTGATGGGGAGGGGTGTTGGGATATCGGAAGCCCACAAGCCCCCTAGTGGTAACAGTGGGACTGAGGTCCCCACCCATAGGCAGTCACCACTGCACCTTCACAGCCCCAAAAGTGGCTGTGCTGGAGGCTGAGTCACAGAGCCAGGCTGACTCTCTAATCATGACAGGCGGCCCTCAAGCTGGCATAGAAGATCACCAAACTGCTCATTGATCCCTCTACGCACCACGACCCTGACCTGGTGATGGGTGACAGGTGCCTGTCTGCGCCCACCCCTAGGGGGGCAGTCCCATCCCCTGAGGTGGTTCCACCCAAAAGGACCAATGGACAGGGAGGTCCTGGGTTGGGCCTCAGACATACTGGTGCCCGGTGCCACGGCCAGCTGAGGTGGTACAGGTGGGTCCAATGGGACCAGCCTTCCCAAGCGTGCTATAGTGTTTACATTTCATCATCATTTGTGGGTTAGTAACAGTCAACACATTCCAGGGTTAGGTATAACAGCATGCATAGATATTCTCATTAACCCAGACACCAGATACGGAACAGTTGCATAGCAAACAGAACACATGCATATATGGGACCACAGTGGCAATAAGAACAGCATGCAGGTACATTGATGGCACCATGCCACCAATGTTGGAATAATTCAATATAGCACATGCGTGGGAACCATTAACATTTTATCAAATAATTGGACATTATCAGAACATAGGTGTCATTACATATGGTTGGGGTGAGTATGTTGATTATTGTTGGAGATATGGCGGGGTGGAGAGAAAGATGTCAATTAGCAACTAGTATATTCCTGTAGTCCACATTACTTTCCTAGTCATTACTGTTGTCTGTACCTTACAAGTCTTACTACACTACCCTATAGCCTTAGTTTGGAAAGTGAAATGGCTGTTGTCATAATTACACATGAATCGATATTACCTGCAGTATACACCTCTTACCTGGTATACCTATGGAGGGAATGTTTGTTAACACTAAGTAACTGTTTGTACACATACTCCCGGATTCCAGGCTGATGTTTTGCAATATGCTATCCAACTCTTTCTGCACAGACTCTGGCCATGTGTTGACCACATGCTGATGTCCCTGGACATATCTAGAATATTGCCCTCTTCAACCTTTAGTGACTTGACACACACATAAACATGTTTTCCTACACAGTTATATTATGCAGCACAGTGTGGGTGACAGTGACCAGTGATACTTTATTATTCAGAGAAACTGCAGCACTCACAATTCCCTACAATACCAGAGTGAACAGTATCAGTACAGGTTATAATGGTCTGTATTTCAGAGCACAGTGTTCGTATCCAACGTACCTGTGGAAGCAATGTTTGTTAGGACTACCTGACTGTTGCCTCACAAAGTTCCAGATTACACATTAGTATCATGCACATACATCTCACTCTGTTACTGTACACACTCTGGTCACAGCTTGACAACATGGGAGTGTAGATAGGACATACGTGACATATTACTCTCTAACAGTTTCAGGCATTGGTACAGTGACAGGTGTGATCTCATAGATGTTTGCCAATCAATTGTATTCCCTGTTTGCTGGCTAAAGATCTGGGATCATCCCACAGACTTACCAGGGTGACAGAGGGACAGGCAGCAGATATGGGCACATATACTGGACATTCTGGCCTCATCTGTACAATTGTGGGGTATGAATATGTATGCAGCCTAATTTCACTCCCAGGATTCAGACCATGGCTTTGTCTGCTACAACTTAAACACTGTCCATCACAGTTGCATCTGCTATATAGATATTGATGCATATATCCTGTCTGCTTTCTGTCTTATTAATCCCCTGTCCTTTTGCATTCTGACCTTGTATTACAACACTATTTACAGATTTCCTAGACAGTTATATGTTGTAGGACAGTGTGGGTGACAGTGATGTTTAATACCTCATTATTCAGAGCAACTGCATATCATTCTTGTCTGTCTGGGCATATTGGTATCTGACAGACCCGTGGGAGGAATGTTTATTAGCACTACCTGAATGTTCCCACACACAGTACCAGATTCCAAATTACTATTATGCACATACATCTCACTCTGTTACTGTACACTCTGACCACAGCTTGACAAGTTGGGATGTAAATGGGAAATACATGGCTTCTTAGTCACATAAGGTATTGGGGAGTTGCTAGTGTGCCAGCTTTGTTCTCATAGCTGTGTGTCAATCAGTTGTATTTCCTGTTTGCTGCCTACACATCTGTGATCATCCCACTGATTTCCCAGGGGGACAGGTTGATAGGCTAAATATATGGGCCACTTTAATAGACATTCTGGACATATCTGTACAGCTGTGGGGAATGATTCTGTATGCAGACTACTACTACTGGTCGGATTCGACCCGTGGCTGTGTGTGCTAAAAAAACAACAGTTCACAGCCTAGATGCATGTGCCATTCGTTTTTTGTTGTCTGCATTTTCCCTGTTTACTGTGTATGTGTCTCACAGTTGTACTAAATGGCCTCTGGGGATTACACCTGTCATATACAGGCATTTCTACACATTCAATTTATGGTGCACAGTGTGGGTAACAGTGCGTAATACTACAGTACTATTACATGATTGCATATCTATATTACCATATGATACTAGGATATACACATGCAGTCCAGCAGTTAGACCTGTTTTGTCAGGCTATTACACTTTTATTGACTTACAAACAATATGAGACACTTACTGCCATATTCTGTAGTATACGCAGTACTTGCCTTGAACAATACAGGTTTTATACTAGCAATTAATTTACTACTACTTTTTTTTTTTACTTCCTATGACAGTAAATGCATGAGTATTACTGATCTGCCTCATGTCGCAACCTCGCCAGGTGACTGATGTGGGCCTCCTGGTTACCAGCCTGCTCCACTGCAGCTGTGGGTGACATAAGAGGAATATTTAGCCATACCTATCCATGATATACCTGAGCTGGCAATTATTACACACATACTGGGGTGATACTTACACATGTTTGGAACATCCCCTGATGCTCTAGCCTCTTGTGGCCAATCCTCCAAGAAGTCCCCTTTACGCCACTTCAGGTCGGCATAGTGGTGCCTGACCTACTCACCAGTTTGGGGTATGCCAGTGGCACTGGTGAGGTCGCAAGGTGAGATGGTCCCAGGCCTCTGCCTTATATTGGGAGCCCTGGTACTGGCCCTGCAGCAGTCTCTGAGCATGGTCTTTAAATAGGAGTCCTGCCATGACCTTGGACTCCTTGATGCACCAGCGCTACACCTGGAAGCGCACACCTTCTCCCCTTACTGCCATAGTGCCTACAAGGGAAAGCTACAACCAGTTAAAAGATGTATTCCCACCTCTTGGGTTTAAGTAGGGCCGATTCCCCACACTTTTCCATGATTGCCCGGTTCTGAAAAGGCTATGCTATGGGCAAACCTGCTTACCTAGAGTTGGCATTAAAGGGGTATACCACTGGACACATTGAGTTAGCTTGTCTACACATTGCTTACACCTCCTAAAGCTGGACTGTGCGATGCTTAGCGGTGCTTACATTAGACTTTGCATTATATTTCCTTTTGGACATTGATTTCTTATTCATTGCATCTTATATATCTGCCAGATATCCACAATTAATATGTACATACACTTTATGGGGTTTGTGTGCTTTATTGGGGGCTTCAACATTCCATTATGATTACACCTCACTTTTGGGCTAACTGCTGTACTCCAGTTCACATATTTATGTTATGTAGTGTGTTATAGAACATATAACTGTATACTGATTCCTTTCACAGGTTTAGTTTGGTTTTGCTATGGTGAGGACTTGTTTGCTGATACCTCGTTCTTTTGTATTTCTGTGATAGATTGGTGGTTAACTACTGTGACTATGGTGTATGGGGTCCTGGGTTTCAGACCTGCATGGTTGTTTATTTTGTTGATGGCCAAAACAAGGGCCATTGGCTACAGAGTGATTAAGGCACTTTTGAGCAGCTGTAAGCGGGTTTGAGCAAGGGTAATCACTGCTAACCTGCCATTATATCTGCTTACAGAGAGTTAGCTTTACAATTGCTTAGCCAGTGTAGGCATTGCTTACAGCTGCACAAACGGGCTTACACCTGCTAACTAGTGCTTAAATATGCTTACTATTGCTTAAACCTGCTTACTTGTACCTTGTTCATTATGACACTGACATCTCACATGTGCATTTACTGCAGTACTCCAGTTCATAAAAATATGTTATTTGGTGGGTTATGCAACATAAATATTACTCATAACATGCTTTGCCATAGAAAATGGAATCTGCTGCAGTGGGACTCAAACTGTGAATGCCTGCTCGTAAGGCGATTGCTCTACCCACTACACATTTGCTTTGCTGATTCAGTTGCGTATATCTTCCTTGTTATCCTCTTCTGCCATTTAAGCTACATTAACCATAGCTAAGCGATGGGCACACCCGCGCGCCTACGGTTAGCTTTAATCGGATTTTAAAAAAAATAAATAAAAGGGTTTCTTCATTTTATTTATATGTACTGTTGCTGTTGTACACACTGGGGACTGTTGGTGGGGATATGCAGACACCTATGAGCGGTCTCACTTATTTCTTACTCCTTTCTGCTGTTTTGCATTGCAGGGGCATATATATTCTGAGGGCTCTGCTCTAAGACATGCCCCCTGCACTCTTACACACTCCGTGTAAGATTAGGAGCTCAGGCAGTGCGCCTCATTATTCTGCATGGTGCGCTGCCGTCCTGCTCCTAAATGGTCACTTCTGTGCAGGACTAAGCTAGTCCTGCAAGGCAGATTAGTAAATCTGGGGGTTTATCTATTTAAGGGTCAATCAGTTATTTATTTTTTTGGATGTAGAGATTATTTTAGATACATTGAGTTGTAAATTTGTAAAAACTTTATGTATACATTCTAAAATTACAACAGCAGACATCCTCACTATATGTGAGTGTGTGTGTGTGTGTGTGTGTGTGTGTGTGTGTGTGTGTGTGTGTGTGTGTGTGTGTATTTATATATATATATATATATATATATATATATATATATATATATATATATCTATGGGTCTACTTCATTTGCTCGAAAGACCATTTGACCTAAACCCATTTGATCGAAATTTCATTTAATCGAAAACCAGTATTCAAGGTAAATAGGGATTTGTTCCCCCTCCCCAATGTTGTGCGACCCTGGAGTTGATATATATAGTTAGAGGGTGTGTGGGGGGTGCAGCTACCCCCGCCTATTTTCATTTAAAATCTGTACTTTTTGTTTTATTTTCTTCTTTTAAAGGAAACTAGGTGGGGGGCTTCACCCCCACCACACCCCCTAATGTGGAGGGCTGCACCCTCCCCCCCACACTCCCTCAGCTATATATACCAACTCCAGGGGCACACGACATTGGGGTGGTGGATAAATCCCAGTTTTATGCCTTGAATACTGGTTTTCGATGTTGTTGGACTGTGTATTGCTGTTCACATTATGCATGTGTTATGCTCGCTGTTCAATGGTGTGAATATCTGGGTGTTTGGTTAATGGGAATACTAATGCATGCTGTTACAACTAATTGTGAATGGTATTATATGTCACTAACCCAAACTGTCATGACATAATGCAAAACATAGGACGACAGGGAAGGCGGGTTCCAGCGGACCCACCTCTCCCATCTCAGCTGGCGAGTGCACCTGGCACTAGTGCCCAGTCTTGACCCTCCTCCGGTGGCCCTGTGCCACCTGCGGGTGGAAGCACTATAGGGGATGGGGCTCGCCCCCCCTCTGCAAGTGTGGCCGGAGGAGAACCACCACTCACCCTCCGTAGCGTCCGGACTGTGGTGCGTAGGGAGATTCGGGACTCTGTTCTCGAGCCCCTACGCCAGCTTGAGGCATGGGTGGCACAACTTATGGGCATGCCTGTTGCCCGGCCTACACAGCCCCCAGCACAGCCCCGTTCTGGGCAGTGAAGGAACAGTGGCAACTGCCTATGGGTGGGGATATCAGTTCCACTGTTGCCATCTGTGGGCTCATGGGCTCTGGAAATCCAAAACTCCGTCCCCGTCAATTGTGTAACCCCCCCACACGTGCCATACACCGCCCCTGTATGTGTCTTGTTTGTCTTGTCTGTTTACCTACCCAACCTACCTCCCCAGCTGTACCGACTTCCTTCACCTGACATACCACTCTCACCTGAAAACAAAAAGGGCACTCTGTACCCACAAAAAAATTACGCCCCATACATAGCTGCCCATTCTGCACACATGTCTGCTGGACATGGAAACTATCAATTACAATTGGATGTACAACAAGTATTATTGTTGTCCTGACACCTCTCTCAGGGGTGGAAGGTTTCAAATGTCACACCAAATTACATACATATACACAGCTGTTGCTGATGAAGAAATGGGCATCTATGGGCCTTACCTACATCCCTCCTGCAAATCCCAAGCTTGTTTCCCTACTGTCTTACCCTCTTTGTGACCCCTTTTTCACCACTTTCCTGTCTCCCCATTTTCATTTCTTTCAAAGAAAATAGCGCGGGTGTGCGCCAGAGTAAGCACTGTTAAGCGGTTGTAAGCAGGTGTGCGCGTGTGTGCACGGAGCTAACAGCCAGTGCGCATGCGTGAGCTCTGCGCAAACCAGCGCTAACCTGGTTACAACTGCTTAAAAGTGCCTTAGTCACTTTGATTGACAGGTCCTGTACTCAGTTCAAAAGCAAAATAAAATCCCACTGTCAGTCCCGAACCCAGGACCTTGGAAACAGTAGTCTGTATGACCTACCACTAAGCCATGACTCTTATACAAGAACATTGTGCTAAAATAAATATAACATGTAATAGTAGGGATGAATGTAAAGGGAATATAGGATGTGTAGTACCCAAAGCATGTCATGTAGAATTACTGTCAAAACTACTGGATTCCCATAATAGTAGTGTGTGAACAGAAACAGCCATGTCAGTTGGTAGCTTGTAGGTAATAATGTCAGTTAATATACATATATAAATGTATGTATATGTACATATATATATATATATATATATATATATATATATATATATATATATATAAATATATATATATATATAGTTGTAGGTGTCATTGTGCATACACACTTACTACAGGGAACAGGAGAGAGGAATGGAGAAATGTGAATCTACAACACAGCCTGAATCATGAGAGAGATACTAACCTTTACACTCACAGAACAGTGTCCACAGCATACCAGCATGGTCCCCGCCCTTACAATCTGAAAGGGCAACGCCTATCTCACATACCCTTTTATAGCACTGACCTGAAATCATAGTGAGAACTGCAATCAGTACACAACTGGCTGTACGCAATTAGCAAATGCTGGCTTACAATTGGTGCAGAGGCCATCACATGGACCTATGCAGATACCTACAAAAGCATCCTGTACTAACACTCCACACATGCAATACATTCATTGCAATGTCTGGAAGCAGACAGAGGGAGAGAGACAAACTGAGAGAGAGAAAAAAAAAAAAAACACACTACACACTGTGACTCTAAGCTGTCAGAAGTGACAGTAGCAGCAGGAATTAGAAGCAGTGGCAACGCAACCAGCTGCGACAAACACAGGTAATGCAAAGTAGCAGGTTAATAGTGTGCATACTGTGAATCCTCCAAATGTATCATAGGTCTGTATCTATAGGTATATCCATGTGATATGTTGTGTGTACGTAGTTCCACCAAAAGGGGATGACTATACATTACATGTCAATCAGTATTAGGCCATGATCCTGGCAGCAGGTGTCTGTGCGTTGCCCTCAGCAATGGCTGTAGTGACTGCTTTGAAAGGTTAGCCAGGTTCAAAAGGCAGGGTCAGCCCATCACAAAGGCACACTGGCTGGGAACAAGTGTCTGCAGGTACCCAATATCACTGCATATGCATCCCATACTGCATAATTCCATAGCTTAGCAGACCAGGCCAGTTATGCATATGATGTGGTAGTTCCCAGGGTCAGTCGAGGTGCCTCCTTAGTGGTGTGGGACCACTGTTGCTGTATGCCACTGTCCAGGTACATATCCTGTAGTACGGCCAAGATAAAGTATCAGTGTTATATGCGGTTGTATGTCCTCTTGGAGTGCAGGTAGCACACATCCAGGGATACCATGAGGTCACAGTGATGCTGTGTGTTCTGCTTTGCTGAGGGCGGCCCTCACCTGGACATGTGAGATGATAGGGAGGTTACATACAGCTGTGATAACTATTTCAACTGGTGGGGGAGAAGGAGAGGGGATACGTGCACCGAACCTGTCTGCAAGAATGTTGCCAATATCTGTGTGTTTGGTGAATGTTAAGTAGGTGTGTATTAACACAGAGCATATCTGAGGCATTTGGTCCATATGTATAACATAACTGAAGAAGGCCTTGTGGTTATCCATAGTGTTTGTGGCCATTTCCCTCCCAGAGTAGGCAGTGGCCGTTGTTATGAGGGACCGTAGCGTAGTACCAGTGCTGAACACAGATGCCTTCCCTTAATGTGAATCTGCTCTGTCCTGCAGTAGCCTCCTGCTATTGTTATACAATCTGCCTCTGGCTGGGGTCCACCGGACAGGATGCCTAACCTTTGTGCATAGGGTCTGGGTTAGAAATGTGTGTGCAAGTTCCATGCAATCTGTGGCATGTCCATGGTAAGCATTTGCAAAGGGGTCAGCAGTGTGGATTGTGGCTTCCACTGGCCCAGTGTGCTGCATGGATACCTTCTCAGTCCTAACAAGTGAATAACTGTCTAATCACATACATATCAAAGTAGTCTACTGTGCTGGTGGTGGTGGTGGGATATGTATATCCAGGCCGAGTAACTTGTGTCCACATCACACTAGTGAATGGCATCCCACATACAGTACCTTGGGGTGAACCCCCAGAGTGAGGTTGTGCATTGGACCTGTCAGTGTGTGCTGACCGATGGGGCATGCTACTATGTTGTGTGGAATGTAGCAGGTATTGTTGCACAGGTGTTTGCTGAGCACTGATATCTGGCCATGTACCTGTGTATCCACCACGACACACACACATGCAACATATGGGAGTAGTAGTATATCACTACACATGAGTATCATGTATAGTATGTGTGCCATATATTGCTGACATAGTCTGCTGATATTCTGTTTGTGTTCTCTTCCGGGGAGATGGCGCGTCAGCATAATCCCGCCTACTCTGCAGCGGAAGATGAGGAGATACACCAGAGCCTGGTGCGGGAGTATGACATCCTCTTTTCCCGCACCAGTCAGAATCAGCAGGAGAGGGCTGCACTGTGGCAAGACCTTTTCCGTAGGGTAAATGATATTGGCACGCATAATAGGACATATGAGCAGGTACAACATCACTGCAGTGATTTAATCAGAAGTGTCCATCAGCATGCATCAGATATCCACAGGCAACAGGTTGCCACAGGAGGTGGGGTGGCCACACATCCCCCCTCACCAGACTGGAGGGGCTACTCCTAAGTGTTGTGGCTCCAGCCCCGGAACAGCAACAGCAGTACACCTGCATCATGATGGAGGCTGGATCCACACAGCAGCACGACATGGAGCGTGCAGGTAATATGCCATATGTACACTTGACTGTTCTGTACACTGTTAGTTTATGCATGTGTAAGGTGTGTCCATGGTATGTATCTGTCATCATAGTATGTAATTGTGCATGTTTGATACTGGCAATATCAGCAGCTGATGTGTGAAAGGCACCTGGTGTACTACTGCACTGTATCATATGCAATATCAATGGCACAGTTGTGCCCACTGACATTAATCTCATCATTTCTGCAGGTCCCTCCAGGGTTACAGCAAGGCAGGCCATCCATGCTGGTGAGTGTGTTTAACAATACCTATAATAGTCCTGATAGTGCTAGTAACACTAGTGTAACTCAGTAGTGCTCTGTGTGTATACTCCGGGGTGTGCATGTGTGCAGGTGTGCCTGTGCCCATGTGTGCATGTGTGCATGTGTGCATGTGTGCAGGTGTGCCTGTGTCCACGTGTGCATGTGTGCATGTGTGCCAGTGTCCATGTGTGCATGTGTGCATGTGTGCCTGTGTCCACGTGTGCATGTGTGCATGTGTACACGTGTGCATGTGTCTGCGTGTGCATGTCTGCATGTGTGCATGTGTCCATGTGTGCATGTGTCCACGTGTGCATGTGTGCATGTGTCCACGTGTGCATGTGTCCGCGTGTGCATGTCTGCATGTGTGCCTGTGTGCATGTGTGCATGTGTCCACGTGTGCATGTCTGCATGTGTGCCTGTGTCCATGTGTGCATGTGTGCCTGTGTCCATGTGTGCATGTGTGCATGTGCCCATGTGTGCATGTGTGCATGTGTGCATAAGTGCATCACTGGTAACAATGTCTGGAGACTGTAAACTGTGTTTCCTGTCTTCCTCCCACAGGTTCTGGTGCTGCTCTGGTGTCCTGCAGCAGGGAACCTGAATCTTGTGCCACAGGTACTGGTAATGATGATTTTTGTGTAATGGTACAGGAAGGTGTGTCAGGGTCCGCCATTGGTCAGCCAATTGACAGTACACAGCTGTCAACTCCATCATTGCGCACAGTCATCCTGCCAGTACATCCTTTGTCACCATTGTCCCTAGGTGATGGACAGGATACAGTGGGCATAGACCAGGGTAATGTGGTACCTGTGGCACATGCATCCCCACACAGCAGCCATGGGCAGGGTCCTGAGATGGTACCACACAGACAGTTGCCCATGGGTTCTCGTGGGAGCATCCGTGGGCGTACTGCCTCTGGCCGACGTGCCCAAAGAGGTCTGTCAACCTCAGCTATGTTTTGTACTGTCATGCAGGCACAGTCGCGTATGGAAAGGTACACCAGACAGGGTCTGAGGGAGCTGAGAGCATGTCGCACAGCCATGACTGACAGTATGTGTGACATCGCGGATGCTATCCGTAATTTCACCGATGTCATAGACAGACGTTGTGGGGACATATTACAGCAGTTCCACAACCAAATGTCCATGAGCCAGGGCAATGGTGGGCGTTTGTGGCGTCGACGTGGCCGTATGCCAGCAACAGCAGCAGCTGGCAGTCGGCGCAGACGACAACAGGCCCGCGTACGCCCCCATAGTGCCAGCAGTAGCCCCAGCAATGCTGGGTCTGTGCTGTCATCAGAATGCCCCAGGAGACCACATGCACGTGGCTCGGGACAGTCCCAACAGGGACCTGTGTCCAGTCAACACACTCCCGCTTCTGATGACAGTACCCAGTCTGGCTTAGTACTGGATACGGTCCGTAGCACCCCTGCCAGGCACAGGTACCGTGTCCGTGCCCACAGACACTGATCTGTATGACCTGCCAGGTGCAGTCTGTGGCTGTCCACAAACCCCTGTATATGGCAGCCATGAGGTGGAACTGTGTGCGTGCATACACACATGCGAAATGTTAACACCTAGGGCGACCACATACACGCACACACTGCACCAACACTGCTCCACCATGTACTGCTGCCCCTCACCAACACACATACACACACATGTCAATTGGTGGTATCAGTGGCTGTCTCAGGCATACCTAATTCACACCCTGTGCATATGATGACACTGTGCCACCTCCTGCAATCTCCAACATCATTGCAGGAACAGGTAAACACGTTGCTGATGCACAGGGTGACTACATAGAAGTGTATTAGTAGTATCATGTTGGTAACAGTACAGTGTGCTGCTATGACTGTGTGTATATCCCAGCATGCCTGATGCAGTAACTGTATGAATGTCCTGAATTGTTATCTGCACCCATAGTACATACCAAAGTGTAACAGCTGCACATAATTGCATGTCGGTGGTAAGGATGTCAACAGATAGCCGCATACATGGGTAGCACAGGGGGGAAGCTAACACAAGTAGTGATATGCAATGGTGGACATGTACAGTAATGGTGTCAAGTTGCCCACAACGACTATGCAATGTGGATGTTTAGCATGTAGATATGTGTGCAGTACCAATGTAATCCAAATCACAAATAACTATGACATAATATCAGTTCTACCATGGGCATCTGCGCTGTGTATTCCTGGGTACATGTTGATAGTGCCTACATATTTGCATTGTTACTTACTGTTATTGTTACCCCTTCTTTGTTGTACAATGCACTACTTCCAGCCCTGCTTACTGTAGCTTTGTTTGCATGCATGTTCATTTGGGGTTCCCTGGAACACTGCTTACACCTGCAATGCAGAGTTACAGTGCTTCTGTAGACTCCCAGTGACATCTGCATAGCGTACGATACGTATGTCAACTTTACACATGACAGAACGTCACTGTCTGTCCTGTACGCATGTACGTTGCCTGTGACACATTGCACATGTCTTACCTGGCATTTACCCACATGTGCAGTCATATATGCCAGTGCTATGAAACAGTAGCAGTACACATTCACACATACACACCTTCAGTATGTTGTTCCCCATTGGCTCTATGTGTTGGTACTCCCCATAGCAATCACACTACTAGGGTAGCATGTGCAAAGGTAACCTGTGAATCACCTCTATGGTCCAGTTGTGGTTTATGTGAGTCATGTGGCAATGTCACAGCTGCCACATGTATGCAGTCAGCCATCACCCTTGGCCAGGAACGTACAACACATGTGTGGGATGCCACCACACAGCCAATCTGGGGACTGAGCTCTCTGAACCCAGTAATGCCATACCCTGTCAGGTGGCATGTCATATATACTACATCCTGGACAAACTTCAACCCCAATCCCTGCTGCTACTATTGATAAAACCCCTGAAGATGTTTCTGATAGTTTTGACCAATTCTTTACTGAGACATTTCAAGCTCTAGCTAGCCATCTACCTCCTAGCTTCCCTGGTCCTGAAAGTAGCACCCCTAGAAACCTACTTGCGTTCAGCTTCCAACCAGTCGCCACTTCACTTATCCGTACCTTGATTGAAAAAGTAAAACCCACTACACTTTCTGCTGATCAACTCCCTGCCGAGTACCTACAATAATCAGCTGATGCTATTGCTTACCCCGTCTCAAAACTAATCAAACGAACCATGGTAGAATCTAAATTTCCCACCATCTGGAAAATATCCTATGTAATCCCACTTCACAAAGGAGGCAGCTGTACTGAATTCTCCAATTATAGGCCAATAGCTATACTTTCTCCACTTGCAAAGATTATGGAAACTTTATTCATAAACAATTCATGCACCACCTAATCCAAAATCGCCTTATGGCAGACACTCAGCATGGCTTCCGTCCTCATCACAGCACTACTTCAGGCCTCCTAGCCTTTACTAACACCATAAACCATACTTGCAACAATAATTATATATCCTCAGCCCTCTTTTTGGATCTTTCCAAGGCATACGATATGGTTGATCACCAACTTGTAATCCACACCCTGCAAACATTCTGTCTAGATACTGGAGCCTTCCAATGGTTTCAATCCTACCTGCATGTTCGACAGCAGGCTGGCCTCTGGCAGAACAAACTCTCTAACCTTCTACCTAACACCCTCAGAGTACCACAAGGCTCTATACTAGGGCCCTTGCTGTTCTCCATCTTCATTAACGACCTTTATACTGTCATCCCAAAAGTCAGCTGTATCCAATATGCTGATGACTCTACTCTGATTTGCTCAGCCACATCTCCATTAGAGTTATGGTCAGCTACCCAGACCACCTTTAATACAATAGAAAACTGGCTTTCTGAACATCGTCTGATCCTAAATCCCAAAAAAACTAAATTGCTGTTATTTCTCCAACACGTAGGTCTACCGCTTTCACCTTTAACATAAAATCAAATGATGGCACAATAATCTCCCCTGACCCATCTACTAAACTATTAGGTGTCATCATAGACAATAATCTCAAATGTAACCTACATGTTAACCAAACTATCAAAACCATCAATAAAAAACTAAGGTCACTTTACAGAATAAAAGCCTTCCTAACCCCTCCAGCTAAAATTGCCATAGCTCGCTCACACCTTCTTTCAACCTTTCGTATGCATCCCCTCTACTCTCGAATATGAACAAGACTGTCCTTAACAAACACTCAATTTGCTACAACCACATTGCCAGGTTTGCCACTGGGCTGCCTTTTAGGACACATCATTGTGTCGATCTAAATCAGCTTGGTTGGCTTGAACAACCTAGCCTAATACAGTATAACCAACTGATTATGGCCTATAAAATCCTCTATAATCCGGACAATACTCCTGCACTTCAAATATTATCACCCCCTATAACAATCCTAGACCGCTTTGATCCTCTAACAAACTACTAATTCAGACTAGCAAAATTAATAACATAGCCGGTGATTCTCTCTTTGCAAACTCTGTAAGTAGATCCTGGAACTCACTTCCAGCTGATATTACCTTACTTTCCACCTTAGGTCAATTTAACACTAGACTCAAACAACATTTGTCACTTAACTGGCTATGTCAATGTATCAAGCCTGGCTAACTCGAATGTGTAAAATCTGTTATCCAGTTTACTGTGTAATTTAGTTTAATCCTGACTTGTGCTCAGGACTAACTTTAACCTGTGGAACATGTTTAACTTGCTTACTTATGTAATCTCTGTAAATAATCTGTTTGTAATATGTAATGCTGGTATTATGTAATGCTGTATCTGCTTACCCTTGGAGCTTTTCTCCCCGGGCCTCCGCTGAAAATGGACATGCATCCAGTCGGACTATCCCGGTCAACAAATGTAAGATAAATAAATAAATAAATAAAAAATATTACAGTGACTACAATACAAGTCAGACATTGACACGCACTGACAGCATGCTGAACACACTGGGGCATACGTGGGGACTCAGAATAGCATTATGCCTGAGCATCACACACCTCCGCAGCTGGCACACAGGCATATGTTCCGTCGGAACAGAGCACATGCCACACATGGCACACACATCCCGTGTGCCACACACTCACAGCCTGTAGGGCTACACAACACACCTGCTACAGATGTGTCAGGTACCTGTCTTGGGTGCTGCACTGGGGTCCCACTCAACAGGCTGTATCTGGTGAAGGTCACAGTGATATGCCTCAGGGGCACTATGGTCCACCACAGAACACATGCATACAGGTCAGTCAGAGGCATGGACACATATGACTCACTCATTGACCATGCCAGTATGGCTGACCTGAGACATACCTCCCTGGACTACATGATAGGGAACATAGAATGGATCTCTCAGCATGTGGCACAGACCAGTATGAGCCTGATCTTGGTTGCCAACATACCCTCACCAGGTATGCTACCACTATATGTGGGAAGGGTGTTGTATGTCTACATTATGCTCAGTCTCCAATGTCATTCATAGGGTATCCGCTGGCTGTCAACGTGTGCTTACATGCTAGGGAAGCCACAATGATGTGCAAGGGTCATCTTGCATGTGACACCCATGGCCCGATGTATATTGGCAAAGCTCCTTGATACACACATACTGCCTTATGCTGCAGGACACGGTTTACATAGCCACCTCCGCGGGTATCACACAGTTTAGGACACTAACAGTGCTACTACACAACAACAGCAGTGTACACCGCAAGATGCATGCACCGGACACTGTCCTCAGCACTGTGAACTGCAATGTCTGTGCAGTACCAGAGTCCTGATTCATGGCTCACATGTGTTACCCATCACTGACAGGTTATGCCCCATACCATGCCTGTCGTCCCCTACACATGTAACACACATGGACAGGGGGTTGGTATCCCAAGGCACCACAGATACACACACCTCCAGGTTGTTGGCACAGCACAAAGCAACAGGGCCTAATCATGTGCAGCTAACAGTGTGTCGGACTGCCATCTGGTTCATAGCCTGGCACACACAACCCTCCCATACACAGGAAGACCACCTATCCTCCATAACAACACTGGCAATATGACAGTCTCAAGAACTGTCTTTATATGGCTGGACTGCATCCAGCCAAACATTGTGCGTGAGCATTACTGTAGCTACAACACACTAGTTGAAGGGTTCACAGCATGTGGTCACTGAATTGCAGTGGAATGACATGTTACCACTACCACAACAGGTGGGAACATGCAGCACCTGTACATCAACTACATGTACACTATATGGCCCAGACCAGATGTGTATCCCCTGCTGTAGGTATTTTACCATATACACTCACACTGTATAGACACATACTGCGTGCGGCCCCTGCACAGTAAGACACAGTCATATTGGTATACATTGCAAATACCATTTATCCACTCAAGGCATGTGTCAGACATGGTAACTACTGCAGGTCACAGGTATTTATGTGTATGTGTCACACACATACATCATGTGTGCAATGCCATTGCTGGTTTAGGCAATGGCATGCATTGTTATGTACAAAGACCCACACAAGGTCATAATGTGTGACACAACCACAGGTGGCAGTTGTGGGTTACCAAAACATACCTATCTGTACTCTGACAATGGTAATAGACAGTAGCAGAGCGCACTATTGGCATTACTAGCCAACTAGCCCTGTTTGGCTTTGCTGATAGTGTGGTGACATCCCCTGTGTTTACTGCGGGAATATGCAGCATCTGGTGTATTGTAGTATTTGCCAAAAGGATCTGTTTTTTCACACACACCCTACTACCCCCACACACACTTGCCGTTTGCAGGATTCATACCCCTACCTAATTAAGTCACGACACGTGAGAGAGACACATTAGCAAAGCACACTATTCGGATTACTAGATAGCTCTTCTTCTCTGGCTATACTTATAGGGTGCTGACATCATCAGTATTTTGAAAGGGTAATGTGCATCAGGTAGTGTGATCTCCTGATTGCCAAAACTAACATGTTTTTCATACAGAATTGTACACACACAAACTCCCCACATCCAAACACACACACACTTGCAGGTTTCAAACCCCTACCTAAATATGTTATGGCACTTGACAGTGACGCTGTAGCAGGTTGTGCTATTCTGAGTACTGGCAGATGTCTATTCTCCAGCTATATGTATAGGGTGCTGTCATCATCACTGTTTGAAAAGGGTAATGTGCATCATGTTGTGTGATCCCCTGATTTCAAAAAAGCACATGTTTTTCATACAGAATTGCACACACACAGAGTCCCCACATCCAAACACACACACATGCCATTTACAGGTTTCAAACTCCTACCTAACTATATTATAACACTCGGGAGAAATGCATTAGTAGAGTGCGCTATTCAAATTACTGAGAGGTGTTCCTTCTCCTGCTGTACTTATAGGGTGCTGACATCATCAGTGTTCAGAAAGGGGAATATGCATCCTGTCGTGTGTTCTCCTAGTTGCCAAAAGGGATATTTCCTTTATACAGACTTGCACACACACTAGCTCTGTCCACACACACTGAGTATTTGCAGGATTTAAACCCCTACATTACTATTTTCTGACACTCGAGACGGACACATTAGCAGAGTGCACTATTCGCATTTCTGGTAGGTTTCTCTTCTCCTGCTGTACTTATAGGGTGCTGACATCATCTGTGTTTAGAAAGGGGAATGTGCATCCTGTAGTGTGTTCTCCCAGTTGCCAAAAGGGACATTTCCCTCACACAAAATTGCGCACACACTAACCCCCCTCACCCAAACACACACACTTGCCATTTGTAGGATTCAAACCACTACCTAACTATGTTATGACAATCGAGTCGGATGCATTAGCAGAGTGCACTATTCACATTACTGGGAGGCTTTCTTTCTCCTGCTGTACTTATAGGGTGCTGACATCATCTGTGTTTAGAAAGGGGAATGTGCATCCTGTAGTGTGTTCTCCCAGTTGCCAAAAGGGACATTTCCCTCACACAAAATTGCACACACACTAACCCCCCTCATCCAAACACACACACTTGCCATTTGCAGGATTCAAACCACTACCTAATTATGTTATGGCACTCGAGTTGGATGCATTAGCAGAGTGCGCTACTCGCATTACTGTGAGGCTTCCCTTCTCCTGCTGTACTTATAGGGTGCTGACATCATCTGTGTTTAGAAAGGGGAATGTGCATCCTGTAGTGTGTTCTCCCAGTTGTCAAAAGGGACATTTCCCTCACACAAAATTGTGCACACACTAACCCCCCTTCATCCAAACACACACACTTGCCATTTGCAGGATTCAAACCACTACCTAACTATGTTATGACACTCGAGTCAGACGCATTAGCAGAGCGCGCTATTCGCATTACTGGGAGGCTTCTTTTCTCCTGCTGTACTTATAGTGTGCTGACATCATCAGTGTTTAGAAAGGGGAATGTGCATCCTGTAGTGTGTTCTCCTAGTTGGCAAAAGGGATACTTCTTTTATTCAGTCTTGAACACACACTAACCCCCTCCACACACACTGAGCATCTACAGGATTCAAACCCCTACCTAACTATGTTATGACATTTGAGACGGACGCATTAGCAGAGCACGCTATTTGCATTACTCAGAGGATTCTCTTCTCCTGCTGCACTTATAGGGTGCTGACATCATCAGTGTTTAGAAAGGGGAATGTGCATCCTGTAGTGTATTCTCCTAGTTGGCAAAAGGGATACTTCTTTCATACAGTCTTGAACACACACTAACCCCCTCCACACACACAGAGCATGTACAGAATTCAAACCCCTACTTAACTATGTTATGACACTCGAGACAGACGCATTAGCGGAGCACGTTATTCGCATTACTTGGAAGTTTCCCTTCTCCTGCTGTACTTATAGGGTGCTGACATCATCAGTGTTTAGAAAGGGGAATGTGCATCCTGTAGTGTGTTTTCCCAGTTGCCAAAAGGGACATTTGCCTTACACACACACACACTCTGAGCATTTGCAGGATTCGAACCCCTACCTAACTATATTATGACACTTGAGGGAGACGCATTAGCAGAGCACACTATCCGATTTATTGGGCATCTGTTCTGCACCTGCAGTATTTAGAGGGTGCTGACATCTTTATTTCTACAGAGGTATGTACATGTAGTACTAACTGTCAGGTGGGGGATAGCATATATATGCATTTGCAGCCACCTACGTCAGGGTCAGATATGCACATCGCACTGGCAGGTTATGTTCTATACCATGCTTTGTGACCACAGGACCTGTAACACACAACACAACCAGTCCAGAACACCACACCCACATCCAGGACACACACTTAGCTTCCCTGGGAACAGTGCCAGGATATGCAGGTGTTCACATATACCATTCCAGTTGTTAACATCAGGTACAGGCATATTGTGTGTGAGAACTACTCAGGCCTCTACCACTTTACCCTACAGCCACTACAATTTGTGGGTCCATGTGCTATGACAGAACCACACACCACAGCCACATGGGGGAATACATATTGCACCTGTCCATCTGCAACGTGGGTACTCACTGTTCCACACCAGAGGTAGACCACCATTGTTGATATCTGACCATACCCACCTTTCCCTGGACATCCATATCCCATCTCCACACCCAGGCAAGGTTGTCACTGCACACAAACTGTATTTAGCACAAGCAGACTCTACACTTGTGAAGACTGGGGTGGACGACTTCAGAGGACCCATGCTGGGGGACTATACTGGCCACTCAGCATAATCCTTGACAATTGCATTCTATGAGCATGTGTACAGTTTGCATTGATCATGCTATCCCACATATACCCATGATTGCTCCACAACAAGACACCTGTCAGCTGTACACCAGCCATATATGCGCCGTAAAACAGATAGAGTGAGCTAATACATTGCAGAGCTGTAGCCCACAGAGGGAGGACATCTGTGAACAGTTCCGGCATGGCACTTCATTCACACATAATCATTACAACACAGTGTTGACAGTGGAATCATGCAGAGAATGCAGATAGGGTTCCCCTCAGTCTGTTATTGACGGACACCTACTGTCAGAGATCCTCAGCAACCCTCTACCAGCACACACCGACAACATGGCTGTGGCTTAGTACATTCAATCCCTGGGACCTCCATGGTGCCCCTGCTTGACAGAGGCACAGCTCACTAGCCTCACATGTTGCCTTCTGTGACCTATTTTACAGTGGCACAGTAGCCTACTGTCCTGGGGATGCAGATGCCAAGCACACTCTGGCTGAGCTGTCATTCCCTAGGGCAACAAGCCTAGTATTGACCTCTACACCCATATGTTCAATTGTCGGATGCACAATATTTGTTGTGCTGTTCTTCTGTTTGCAGGTCTTTATTGCCATAGCATTCCCTGCTCCTATGACCAACTTGTGTATCTGTGGAAGATGTTTGCATATGGCGATCCACTATATCACTTATGTCTCTGTAGTCATTTACTGTGTGCACTGGGCAGATTGCTGTGTTGTGGTTGGTTCCTGGACTGACACGTACAAATACCAGATATGTGTGGCCAACTGCTAAACGGAGATATGGCCTAAGTGTGTGAGCATGCCCAGTTCAGCCTTTCCATGGCATGTTGTCTGACTTATGCCTCATTTATCAAAGTGTGCGAGCATGCCCAGTGTGAGCTTTCCATATGTTGCACTCTGAAGTCCACCACATATTTGGGTGTGTGTGAACTTCAACAATATCTCACGTTTATGGTTGTGTGTTGGGTGTCATGTTGTGTACTAACTGGCCAACTGCTTCGTGTCTGCCACAACAGGGATTATAGTGTGCCTGCAGGGATTGCATGGGATACCTTGCAGACAGTTCTCAACATACTTTCATAATGATCTAACACTGTAGTACCGTATAGTGTACTGGTTCAGTACTTTCACTGTGGTGGACAGTATCCTGGGCTTTAGTCCTATGACTGCTTGACATCTTCATAGTGAGCACAACAGACTGTGTAGGGGCCAGTTGTGCACATATGACCATGTTGCATTATGTTCAGATATGGACTACCTACACCAGGCTCGTCCAACATTGCTAGTGTATTCCACAACATGGGTGGACATTGGCAAACACTAGCAATGCTCCCTAGGCCATTTCTGATGCTAGTCACAGGGTGTGTTTGTCCTTCGACACACATTGTAACTGGAGTTTGCCATGACAAATGTCATGGTTAGTATACTGTGCCTCCGTCTACCTCTGACATAACAATGATACCCAGGGTTAGCCTACCATCTCCCATCCACTCATCAGGATTCCTCTTGAGGGGTGTCGATATGTGACTCTCTCTCTGACCTGTACCAGGAGTTTACTGAAGAGTGGGAGTGCCTTCTGTGTTATGGATCATTCTGTACAGCTTATCCTATGTATGTCAGTGCTGGGGTTCAGGTCTCTCATGTGCATAGCTCACTGCCATTCAGATTGTACAAGGTGCAACATGTTCATTCATTCCATGTTGGACATGGCTTCATACATCAGGCACAGCTTGCCTGTAGCTGTGCAGTATGGCGGTGTGTGGGGCTGCAGTTTGTTTACTCAGGCAACACATGGCATCTGTTCATGCTCTTTGCTACTCCTGGTGGGGTACTGTTGTGGACTTTACAGTTGATGGAGGTATCTGCTGTGGTATATCCCACAGGGGCTATTGTAGTCACTTGTGACGCTGATGGAGGATGACTGCAGAGCCAGAGTGAGTTCCCCTTATCTACATCTGCCAACCTTCATGTTTGGGTGGGTATATAGTATATGTTTCTGCAAACACTACAGCCACATGTTTGTCCAGTGCAGGATATCTATCACCTTTTGTACCCAGGTCTCACATTACATGTTAGGTACGTCATGGGTTAACACCTGTGTGGTAATTTGTGGGCACTTACTGTTTATCCATGGTGGTTGTCTATACACAGTTCTGCAATTAGCTTGCTGACATGGCTATGGCTCCAGTTGTCTGTTTGTAGGTGGCCCTTTTGTGGGTTGCTTGTGTCAGCTGGGGTCGGATATGGTGGGCTGTTTGTACTCCTCTGCATACATGTTCAGTCACAGTCCTTCCATGTTGGCCTATACCTATGGGACATATATACAGAATGGGGGAGAGGCAAGACCAGGCCTTGTGAGATGCCACTCATATCTGCTTTGTAGTCTGACATGGATGCGGCATGTCTGACCATGTCAGTTCTGTCCTTGGTCTGGTTTGCAACCCCTCTACTGACATAGGGGTATATATTTAAGCTGGTGAACATATCCATACTGAACTCGTACGATCCAGCTACGCTGTGTGGACCACATTGCCCTCATCAATGACCTTAATGACTGCTTCAAATGGGTCAAACATGTTTAGGGGTAGGATCTGCAGTTACGACAGCCACACTGTGTAGGGTCCAGTATCAGTAGGTCCACAATAGCCTTCTGTCTGCGGTACATACTGATCCTTTCCATAGCTGTGCAGAACAAGCTTGTCAGGATCCTGGGGTGGTAGTTTGGAGTATCCATTCAGGCAACACCTTTGTTGTGATGGACCACTGTTGTTGTACACTGCTCTTTGGGTACATATCCTGTGGTAAGGCTGACATTGGGCAGTAGTGTGATTTGGCATTCCATTATTCTTGGAGTCCATGTTGGCCTCAGCACAGGACACCATTACATACCTTTGCTGCTTTGTATTCTGCTTTGCAGATGATGGCTGTTACCTCAGCATCTGCAATGTCAGGGGACCATCAGTCTGCTGGGATAGGTATTTTGCACTCATTTGTGGGGGGTGTTTGCACTGCACCTGACAGGTTGTATGTTAGCAATATGTGTGTGTGTTTGGTATGTTGTTTGTAATATCTGTGTGATTCGGAGCATATCTGTGGATGCCCAACATGGTTCCTACCATCAGTTGGGTAAGCCTTGTGATTATCCTTAGTGTCCTGTACGTTTTGTATCTTCATAGGTTCATGGGTTCATACTAGGCTATACACCCTTGGCCATTAGTAAGCCTAGCCAGAGTGTGTGTGTCTTTCGCCACCCCTTGCTATGTTCTATTATGGCCATTTATGAATTTCTTCACTGTGCCTCTGTCTGATCGTGACACAGTGAGGACCCCCAGTATACATGTACGATCATCCATCCACTTGGCAATATTCCTGTTGAGGGGTGTCAGTGAGGGGCTCTGCCTAACATGGATTGTGATCCTGTTTCTGGGTGTGGGGAGCCTCTGGGTTATGTATATGTCCCTCCAGCACATCTTATTTCATTACGTGTTGAGGCTGACATCTGTCACTCTCACAGCTCCAATGGCTTTGATTTCCTGTGGTGGAGCATGTCCATTACTCCTGTGTTGGACATGGCCTTGTACAACAGACATACAATGCCTCTGTGTAGGCAGTCTGTGACTGCATTCAGCTGGGGTGTCTACAGCCAGGCAGCATATGACATATATTTCACACCATTTATCCTGTTGGTGGGGTAACTATGAGGTCTTCCGAACCGCTGCAGGTGTCACGTACGGTACATCCCATATGAGCCATTGTACTAGATTATGGGTCTGATAAGGGAACAGTACAGCGGCACAGTGACCTCTGTTGATGTAGATGTGAATCCTTTCATGATACGGTGTCCAATATCGACAATCTTCCTAGCCATATTGGCATTGTGAGTGTCACATGACAGATTACTGTCGACCTGTGTCCCTAGGTCCCTGATTACTCCTTGCATACATAATGGTTTGCCACCTATGTGGTAATTTGTGTGTACCTTGTCTGGTATTTGGTGGGACATTCATACTGTCCAGTGCCTTCAGGATGTCTGGGTGGAGTTCTTGTGTGTCAGAGTGTGGTCTCTCGCATGCTACAGACTGTACAGCAGTTTGGACTACACTTAGGTGCACATGGGTGGTCTCCGCTGCTTTGTGCATTGTCAGTTACCTGGCCATATGGGTGTCTGTGCTGCATATGGATACTCCCCCTCCTTTGATGTTTTGGTGCAGGTGTTGGGGCCATAACACATGATATGTGGTATAACCTAGTAGTGCTGGTGTGCTATCACTAGGCTTGCAGCAGGCTTCTGTCACTGCACAGACATCGATGTTCTCCATAATGGGAAGTGCCTCAGGGGCATGCATATTGCAGTTTACACATCTGGCATTGGTCAGCATTACCCTTATGTTTCCTACCACTTATGTTTTCTAGGGTGGTGGGTAGTCCTTTTGGCCTTACCTACATGCGGCTCTATGGAGGCAAAGGCCTTATCCAGTATCCAGACGCGCACGGGTAACAGGTGCAAGCCATCCCTGGAACAGCAGCATGGCTTGTCATGCTTGACATCTCAAGCAGACAGACATTAGACCCTCTTGGACTGACAGCTGTAACTGTGCCAGCTGTTAAACATGAGAATTCTGTGTTTGTACTGTGGCATCATTCTTGGTGAGGGTTGGATGCTGCACACAGCCAATGTCATACCGGCCTGGGGTACATACTCAGAGGGACCATCCATGTCTCTTTTCATGTTGACCAGGGAGGTACATCTCAGGTAATTCACACCAGCATGGACATTGAGTGCATCATATTTCTGCTTGCTTTGGGGTGACCTGCGTACTTGTGTTATGTGGCATTTTGTGGCAGCCTACAGGCAGCTTATTGTACCCTTTCCCTTGTTCAGTCTGGTGAGTGGGACAGCAGTGTGCCTGCCTATACAGACACCTATTACAACTGTATCAGGCATGTTGTTTCTCCTTCTGGCCTGTGACTGATTGGCACACCAGCTTTGCGTACTATTCGTTGCATGTGCTATGTTTGAAGGTTGTGGTTGCTTGTGATCTGCTTTGGAGGCTTCTGTTGGTGTGGTGTGTTTGTAATTAAGGCCTCCGGGAATATTTGTCTGTGTTTATGTGTTTGGTTTACAGTTGTGGTAGGTCTATGTGGGACTGGGTTTGTGGTGTATGTGGTTACCTTCTCCTCCTGACTAGTTTTGACAGTACTGAGTTGGTGGAGCTCAACCTCTGGTTTGGATACATGGTTGCATCTATCACATATATTTGTATTTATTGGGGGGTGTTGTGGTTGTCTGTGTACTTGGGACTGGTGTCACATTGCCTCTGGATTCACAGATTCTACTTGTTGTGGCTGGACTTAGTGGATTGTATGTGTGGACATATGTCATTGCATACTACTGATTACTTCCCTTTTATGTTTGCTCTATCATGTGGTAGCTTCCTCATTCTCTTGCATGGTTTGGTAATGGCTGGAGTCCAGCATGCCAGATGCCTGCGTGTATGGCATTGTGTGTTGTTGTTATTTGTGACTGCATACTCCAAGCATTCCTGGCTGGGTTCATGGAATGCCTGTATAACATGTTGTGTGGTGTGTCTCATATTCTGCACTTGCACAGGGCCTTTCGTGGATTCAACATCAGTTTGGAGGGCTGCAACCTATGCTTTACACATGTTTTCACTGTGGTATTCTGGCCAGGACTGGGGTCGGGATGTGTATATCCAGTGTGATTACTCTATGGTCTGGTCTTACTGGTGAGGGATACACTTCTCATCTTGCCATCCAGTACACATGTTGCTGATTATCACATCCAGTATGCTTACCCCTCTTGTGGGAGAGGTACATTGTTCCTGGGCATTTTGGTTTATGGATTCTGGGAAATTTTCTCCTACTGTGTTGGTGCTAGTATAATGCTCCTGGTGTATGTCTGGGTATTTTCAGTCAAGCAATATAATGTGGTTTAGGGGGCTTGATATATTCATGTATTCTGACATAGGCCAGGTGCAGTTCCTGGTATTAGGACAGTAGTCTGCAGCAGGCTATATACTGGGAGGCGGTTTTAGCCATTGGTATTTGACCATGGCTAATCCATGCTGCTTCTTGTTGTGGTACCAACATGGGGGTGTGGTTATCCTTGACATTTATTGCTAGTCACCCTCCTTTTGTAGCTTGTTCCATGTTTTGCAGCTGTACAGCACAGTATGAGGTGTGACCTGGTAGTGTTAGGGTGCTGATGTGAGCCTTGACCCAGTTCTCTATTACATGACTGGTATCTACATTCTCCATACTGTGTGCGTTTACACTGCACACATCTTGCTGTTTAGACATCTGGCATTGGGTAGCATTACATCTAGGTTCCTATCCCTTGTGGAACCTATGAAGGTGGGTTTGTGTTTTGAGACTTACCTATTCAGAGCACGCTGTGGGTACTGACAGCCTTTGCCAGTATCCATGGGGCATGGCATGATAGGTGCATGCCACCTAGCAGGTGGTGCATCATGTCATGCTCGCATGTCTTCCCAGCCTGAAACACATTGGCTCCCCTTTGACTAACTGCATTACTTCAGCCAGTTATTGCACTTGATCATCCCATCGTCATTTTGTGGCTTCATGCTTGGTGAGGGTGGATGTTAGTCAGGGTGCTCTGGTGTGCATATAGTACATGGTGTTACATTACTTAACACATGGCATTCATACCTCAGGTGGTGCTGCAGGGCTGCCTCTGTCGGATGCGCATATTACACTTCCCTGTACATGTTTGTGAGCAGGTCATGTCATTTTAGGCATCCATGTTATAATTTGAGTGAGTCAGAGGGTATCATTCCCAGGGTTCCTACTGAGCCAGTGTATGTGCTATCGTTGCCTCTTTGCCAAGGCCAGGGCATACTGGGCACACCACCTTCTGCCTACTGGGGCAGCCTCAGGTTGTTCCTCCTCCGAGTCACGCTCTGCCTGTGATGGCCTTGGCAATGGTGGGGGGCTGTTTGGCCCGGCCCTATGCTGGTCCTGCTGCAGCTGTTTTTTCAAGATCATATCATGTAGCATAGCACATGCCATGACAATTTGGGTACATGTGGTTGGTGTGTACTGCAAGGCTCCACCAGATGTGTCCAGACACGGAACCGTGACTTGAGCATCCCAAACACCGGCTCTATTACATTACGTGTCTGTGTGTGCCTCATTATGGCGTTCCTGTTCAGGTGTGTGTGCATTTCTGATGGGTGACGCCATCAGCCGGCTCCAGTGCATAACCTGCATACCCACTAGATTGTCCGTCTTGGGATGTCCCCACTAGGTGTCGTGCGGGACCATACCCGACAGCAGAAGGCGGGATGTTTTGTATTCTGCTTCAAATGCAGATGATGGCTGTTACCTCAGCATCTGCAATGTCAGGGGACCATCAGTCTGCTGGGATAGGTATTTTGCACTCATTTGTGGGGGGTGTTTGCACTGCACCTGACAGGTTGTATGTTAGCAATATGTGTGTGTGTTTGGTATGTTGTTTGTAATATCTGTGTGATTCGGAGCATATCTGTGGATGCCCAACATGGTTCCTACCATCAGTTGGGTAAGCCTTGTGATTATCCTTAGTGTCCTGTACGTTTTGTATCTTCATAGGTTCATGGGTTCATACTAGGCTATACACCCTTGGCCATTAGTAAGCCTAGCCAGAGTGTGTGTGTCTTTAGCCACCCTTGCCATGTTCTCTTATGGCCATTTATGAATTTCTTCACTGTGCCTCTGTCTGATCGTGACACAGTGAGGACCCCCAGTATACATGTACGATCATCCATCCACTTGGCAATATTCCTGTTGAGGGTGTCAGTGAGGGCTCTGCCTAACATGGATTGTGATCCTGTTTCTGGGTGTGGGGAGCCTCTGGGTTATGTATATGTCCCTCCAGCACATCTTATTTCATTACGTGTTGAGGCTGACATCTGTCACTCTCACAGCTCAATGGCTTTGATTTCCTGTGGTGGAGCATGTCCATTACTCCTGTGTTGGACATGGCCTTGTACAACAGACATACAATGCCTCTGTGTAGGCAGTCTGTGACTGCATTCAGCTGGGGTGTCTACAGCCAGGCAGCATATGACATATATTTCACACCATTTATCCTGTTGGTGGGGTAACTATGAGGTCTTCCGAACCGCTGCAGGTGTCACGACGGTACATCCCATATGAGCCATTGTACTAGATTATGGGTCTGATATGGAACAGTACAGCGGCACAGTGACCTCTGTTGATGTAGATGTGAATCCTTTCATGATACGGTGTCCAATATCGACAATCTTCCTAGCCATATTGGCATTGTGAGTGTCACATGACAGATTACTGTCGACCTGTGTCCCTAGGTCCCTGATTACTCCTTGCATACATAATGGTTTGCCACCTATGTGGTAATTTGTGTGTACCTTGTCTGGTATTTGGTGGGACATTCATACTGTCCAGTGCCTTCAGGATGTCTGGGTGGAGTTCTTGTGTGTCAGAGTGTGGTCTGGCGCATGCTACAGACTGTACAGCAGTTTGGACTACACTTAGGTGCACATGGGTGGTCTCCGCTGCTTTGTGCATTGTCAGTTACCTGGCCATATGGGTGTCTGTGCTGCATATGGATACTCCCCTCCTTTGATGTTTTGGTGCAGGTGTTGGGGCCATAACACATGATATGTGGTATAACCTAGTAGTGCTGGTGTGCTATCACTAGGCTTGCAGCAGGCTTCTGTCACTGCACAGACATCGATGTTCTCCATAATGGGAAGTGCCTCAGGGGCATGCATATTGCAGTTTACACATCTGGCATTGGTCAGCATTACCCTTATGTTTCCTACCACTTATGTTTTCTAGGGTGGTGGGTAGTCTTTTGGCCTTGCCTACATGGCTCTATGGAGGCAAAGGCCTTATCCAGTATCCAGACGCACGGGTAACAGGTGCAAGCCATCCCTGGAACAGCAGCATGGCTTGTCATGCTTGACATCTCAAGCAGACAGACATTAGACCCTCTTGGACTGACAGCTGTAACTGTGCCAGCTGTTAAACATGAGAATTCTGTGTTTGTACTGTGGCATCATTCTTGGTGAGGGTTGGATGCTGCACACAGCCAATGTCATACCGGCCTGGGGTACATACTCAGAGGGACCATCCATGTCTCTTTTCATGTTGACCAGGGAGGTACATCTCAGGTAATTCACACCAGCATGGACATTGAGTGCATCATATTTCTGCTTGCTTTGGGGTGACCTGCGTACTTGTGTTATGTGGCATTTTGTGGCAGCCTACAGGCAGCTTATTGTACCCTTTCCCTTGTTCAGTCTGGTGAGTGGGACAGCAGTGTGCCTGCCTATACAGACACCTATTACAACTGTATCAGGCATGTTGTTTCTCCTTCTGGCCTGTGACTGATTGGCACACCAGCTTTGTACTATTCGTTGCATGTGCTATGTTTGAAGGTTGTGGTTGCTTGTGATCTGCTTTGGAGGCTTCTGTTGGTGTGGTGTGTTTGTAATTAAGGCCTCCGGGAATATTTGTCTGTGTTTATGTGTTTGGTTTACAGTTGTGGTAGGTCTATGTGGGACTGGGTTTGTGGTGTATGTGGTTACCTTCTCCTCCTGACTAGTTTTGACAGTACTGAGTTGGTGGAGCTCAACCTCTGGTTTGGATACATGGTTGCATCTATCACATATATTTGTATTTATTGGGGGGTGTTGTGGTTGTCTGTGTACTTGGGACTGGTGTCACATTGCCTCTGGATTCACAGATTCTACTTGTTGTGGCTGGACTTAGTGGATTGTATGTGTGGACATATGTGATTACTTCCCTTTTTATGTTTGCTCTATCATGTGGTAGCTTCCTCATTCTCTTGCATGGTTTGGTAATGGCTGGAGTCCAGCATGCCAGATGCCTGCGTGTATGGCATTGTGTGTTGTTGTTATTTGTGACTGCATACTCCAAGCATTCCTGGCTGGGTTCATGGAATGCCTGTATAACATGTTGTGTGGTGTGTCTCATATTCTGCACTTGCACAGGGCCTTTCGTGGATTCAACATCAGTTTGGAGGGCTGCAACCTATGCTTTACACATGTTTTTCACTGTGGTATTCTGGCCAGGGACTGGGGTCAGGATGTGTATATCCAGTGTGATTACTCTATGGTCTGGTCTTACTGGTGAGGGATACACTTCTCATCTTGCCATCCAGTACACATGTTGCTGATTATCACATCCAGTATGCTTACCCCTCTTGTGGGAGAGGTACATTGTTCCTGGGCATTTTGGTTTATGGATTCTGGGAAATTTTCTCCTACTGTGTTGGTGCTAGTATAATGCTCCTGGTGTATGTCTGGGTATTTTCAGTCAAGCAATATAATGTGGTTTAGGGGGCTTGATATATTCATGTATTCTGACATAGGCCAGGTGCAGTTCCTGGTATTAGGACAGTAGTCTGCAGCAGGCTATATACTGGGAGGCGGTTTTAGCCATTGGTATTTGACCATGGCTAATCCATGCTGCTTCTTGTTGTGGTACCAACATGGGGGTGTGGTTATCCTTGACATTTATTGCTAGTCACCCTCCTTTTGTAGCTTGTTCCATGTTTTGCAGCTGTACAGCACAGTATGAGGTGTGACCTGGTAGTGTTAGGGTGCTGATGTGAGCCTTGACCCAGTTCTCTATTACATGACTGGTATCTACATTCTCCATACTGTGTGCGTTTACACTGCACACATCTTGCTGTTTAGACATCTGGCATTGGGTAGCATTACATCTAGGTTCCTATCCCTTGTGGAACCTATGAAGGTGGGTTTGTGTTTTGAGACTTACCTATTCAGAGCACGCTGTGGGTACTGACAGCCTTTGCCAGTATCCATGGGGCATGGCATGATAGGTGCATGCCACCCCTAGCAGGTGGTGCATCATGTCATGCTCCGCATGTCTTCCCAGCCTGAAACACATTGGCTCCCCTTTGACTAACTGCATTACTTCAGCCAGTTATTGCACTTGATCATCCCATCGTCATTTTGTGGCTTCATGCTTGGTGAGGGTGGATGTTAGTCAGGGTGCTCTGGTGTGCATATAGTACATGGTGTTACATTACTTAACACATGGCATTCATGCCTCAGGTGGTGCTGCAGGGCTGCCTCTGTCGGATGCGCATATTACACTTCCCTGTACATGTTTGTGAGCAGGTCATGTCATTTTAGGCATCCATGTTATAATTTGAGTGAGTCAGAGGGGGTATCATTCCCAGGGTTCCTACTGAGCCAGTGTATGTGCTATGCGTTGCCTCTTTGCCAAGGCCAGGGCATACTGGGCACACCACCTTCTGCCTACTGGGGCAGCCTCAGGTTGTTCCTCCTCCGAGTCACGCTCTGCCTGTGATGGCCTTGGCAATGGTGGGGGGCTGTTTGGCCCGGCCCTATGCTGGTCCTGCTGCAGCTGTTTTTTCAAGATCATATTATGTAGCATAGCACATGCCATGACAATTTGGGTACATGTAGTTGGTGTGTACTGCAAGGCTCCACCAGATGTGTCCAGACACCGGAACCGTGACTTGAGCATCCCAAACACACGCTCTATTACATTACGTGTCTGTGCGTGTGCCTCATTATGGCGTTCCTGTTCAGGTGTGTGTGCATTTCTGATGGGTGTCATCAGCCACGGCTCCAGTGCATAACCTGCATCCCCCACTAGGTGTCCATGTGGGATGTCCCCATTGGCAAATGTCTGGTACAGCTGCGTCAAATGCCAGATGTGGGAATCGTGGTAACTCCCAGGGCAGCCAGCACACACATTCATTATTATGCCCTGGGCATCACACACAACCTGGCAGTTGATGGAGGGGAAGCCCTTGCGGTTAATGTAGGCCCTACCCTTCTCACCGGCTGGTGCTTTGATGCGTATGTGCGTGCAGTCTATTGCACCCACTACTTCAGGGTATTCCGCTATTTGCTGGAAGAGACGCATATTGCTGGCCAATACCTCACGAGCATTGGGGAAATATACATGATCACCGACATGTGCTGACATGGCATCCAGGAACTGGTGCAGTACCCTGGAGGCTGATGCCTGTGATATCCCCATCATATCACCATTTGGTCTCTGGAAGGTACCTGTTGCTAGTATTCTTAGGCCAACACATACCTTGGTTTCCACTGGGATGGGTTCCCCTCTGTTGGTTCTGTGTGTGAGGCGTGGCCTGCACAGCTCAACAATTTGCTGCAGGAGCTCTCTGTCCACTTTATAGCGCTCTACTATCTCCAGCTCATGTAACCCGTGGTAGGTGACCCTGGGCCTGTACGCTCTTCTCCGTCTCCTCACTGTGGGTTGTCTGGCACCATCTGCATTGTCACCATCCTCAGCAAGTCGCCTATGTCTCATTATGACAGCTATGGCAGCCCCTAACATTTCTGCTCTGAGTGAAGCTTTTTCAGTTTTCACTTCTATTAGCTTACTCCTGTCTTGCAGTGTCTCTTAAGAGAAACATCCTGCACTACTGTTTGCAGAGTTTTAAGTGCTGGGCTGGGCTACTATTCTGCCTGTGTAATTGCCTGCTTCTAATTGTTTTCACCTGCTAGCTTCAGCAGTTATCCCTGCTAGCTTCCTATTAATTCTGTTGCTTCCTTTTTCCTCTCTGTTTCCTCAGGGGGGAGCAACGTTCATACCATCAGAAACACACTCACAGTGGCTTACACGTGCGCACACATGCTTACACGGTTCAGAATCTACTTATTCGGGTTAAAACGCGCGCACACCCGCGCAAACACTGTTACACGTCTGCCAACAGCCTCCAATATACTCAGCCTGCCCTACACGCGCGCACACCAGCGCAAACAGTGTTAAACATCTCCCAACATGCTCCCACATGCTCAGTCTGCCTTACACGCACGCACAATGCCCTATTCGCGCTTCATGGCGCGCACACGTGCGCATGCACACCCAGCAAGAAACTTTGGTGTAAGTAACAGTGTACACCTTCCATTTCTTGACTTTCCATGACTTATCTAGTGGCACACCTCTTTCCATGATCTGTGTCTGTCATCTGTCATGTTACACTGACCTCCAATGAACTGTATTTCTTTCTACCATTCCCCCCTGTGATGTCACCTATCTCCTACTCTATTCCTCCCCCTTATGTATCTCTTACACTACTCAGACTGTGCTCATTTGCTACGTGACTGTGAGATTCAGTATCCTAACCCTCATTTACATGAGATTGCCTACTAATGCTTAGTTACATGTCTTAGACTCAGCTTCCCCCCTTAGCAACCACTACACGGTGGCCATGTTGTTTTTGGTCTGCTGGTCCCTGCATTATCATTCCATGTATTGCATAAAACCCACATTTGTGGGTTTATAACCTTCATTTTTATGTTTTATACAGCGCATCCCGTTTGCGCGGGGCTGCCCTGGGTTTAAACATCGGCGATTGCCGAAAAAAATATATATATTTTTAATATTTTTGCATCGGGTTATCTTGCCAATGGCCACATATTTGGCCATTGGCATGCTGCCCGAGTCATATGCACCCTTTTTTTGGAGCTGACATGGCTCCGTTGTGGAATTTGCAGAAACATACTCAGTTGTCAACTGAGTACATTTCTGCAGCTAAAACGTCTCTTACACGGACTGGTTTCTGCTTCATGGATCGCTAATATACCTCATTTGCATACCTTTCAGCTGCAAGTGAGGTATTTAGCATGTCCACGCCCAGTCCGTGTAAGAGATGTTTTAGCTGCTCTCTTACACGGAGTTTAGGGCTGTTCCTGGATCGCGAGGCTTGCATGGAGTGTTGCACGTCTCTTACACTCCGTGCAAGCCTTCGTGAATCCTGCCCATGGACTAAAACTCAGTGAAAGAAATGCATAATAGCACCCTTCAGAAATTCCCACATACATAATATACCCCTAAATATAGAAAAAGTGGCCATGGTTCTGGAAACACATGACAGTAACCTGTATTTTGACTGTCACATGACTACTGTAGTGAAAAAATTATTCTGCGTTGGCAACTTGTAAGTAAGGGTATGAAATCCAGGTCCAAGGTGAACAATTTTCCAGTGTACTTGGCTGTCATCAGGCCAGTCATTTGAGTACAGTGTAGTCGCTGTCATGTATCTCACCAGGCATCTGCAACAGCTTGAGAGATCACAGAAGTTACTCGCAAAAAAAAAAAAAAAAAATACAAGGATTAAACAGCAAGTCTTATGCAGAACATCTTAATCCCCAACCCTTGTGCTCAGTCTCCTACAATCTGCTGCATGGTGATCTATGCTTAGCCTACAAGACATCCTCTAATCCCATACCAATGGATTTGGTGCACATCCACAAAACAACATCATCAGAAATATCTATTCTAAGGTCCTAAACTTTCTTTGCAACATAAACACATGGAGGAACAGGTATTTGTCTCAAAGATTACAACTTTTCTGGAATAGACTTCCCATCTATGTGAAGCAAACCTCATCCCTGAACTTTTTCAAATGTAACTTGGACCAGTGGATGGGAAACTGCAAATGTAGCTATGGTTTGGCTCCTATGTACCTAATGTGCAAGGATAGCTTGTGAATGCTTATTGCGTACAAGCCTATACTATAATCATAGAATTCCTTGAGGTATTGACACGTCAGCAATATTTTGTTAAATTTGAGGTAAGTTTGGCTCCTGGCCTGATAGCTCAGTAACTGTCTATGAACCTATAAAATCACATCAAGTATAGATTTCAGGAACATCGCAAAGTTATACCAGTTAGACTAGTAAACTGGCCATTCCTACACACATTACCCCTTAATGAGGCTTTCCAAAGCTTTAACAATATATTCCTAGAAACCCTTAACACCCTGGCTCCCAGTAGAAAAATTAGGCTAAAATGTAATCATGCAGCATGGCTAAACCAGGTATCTCGATCACTTATGAACAAGAAAGACAGTGCCTGGAGAGCATGGAAAAAAAATACTACACAGCTTTCCACCTGACCTTATATAAACAGCTTCACAAGCAAACAAAAAAGCAGGTCCTAATGGACAAAAAAAAATTTCATTAAAAAATCTCTGAGCAATCCACATTCCTACCCGAAGAAATTCTGGCACTCAATAAACAAATTACTGGCGTGGCTAGGATGCTGAATTGATAGCTGCACTTCATTTCAGCTCTCTTACCTCAATACAATTCCTGACAGGAATTTTACAAAATAATATTTAATTTGAAGAAATTGTTATTACTAACTTATTTCTAATAACTCTGAGCATCTATAAGAAAAATTTTATTGTCAGAACTTGAATAATTCCTGTCAAATTAATTACTGGAAAATCAGCACCAATATCAGCTTTACAGCATGAGTCATCTAAGGAATACAGCACAAGACTCTTCTCTCAAAAAAGACCTGCAGTCTCTCATTACAAATATACAGGAACTTACAATAAAATCGACAAGATGGACAATAAAATAGATACTTTTAAAGAAAAGTGCTCACAACAACTGGAACAGCTTCAAGAAATGTTTACACAGCAGAAAGGACAGATATCACTTATTGAACAGTCATTAAGTGACATTGACACTAGAGTCCAAATAAAAGAACAACAAACTGAATTCTTACTTCAACAGAATACATATTTACTAGAAAAGCTTGATGATATGGAAAACCGAACAAGAAGAAATAATATTAGAATATATGGTCTACCAGAAAAACCTGAAGGGGACAATATGATAAACTTTCTTACCACCTGGATACCAGATGTAACAAAAATACCTGAAGCTCTTTCATATGGTATAGAACGGGCACATAGATCACTAGCAGCTTCTGGAAATGCTTCTTCTCCGGTAAGAACAAGCCGAGATCTATAATTGTGAGACTTTTTCTACACAAGATAAAGATCTTATATTAAGAAATGCTTGGGCAAATTCTCCCATCAAATACAATGATTCATTAATAAGATTTGACAATGATTATTCTACAAAGGTGGTTTCAAAAGAAAAGAATTTCTACCAATAAAAAAACCTTGAAGAAAAAGCAACTGAAAGTCCATCTTTTATTTCCAGCAAGACTGAAAGTTTTTCTACCAAATGGAATAAAAATCTTTGAAACAGTAGATTCAGCAATAAAATACCTTACCAACAACAACATCCTAACACATGAAGAATCTATGGACTGGACAATAAGTACACAAGAGAAATGCTGAAGTTAATAATTGGAAAACTGTTGAGCAAAGAAAAAAAAACTAAAGGACAAATAATCTTACATATGTTATATTCTGTAAAAATCTAAATAATAATACTAACAACAAAAGAAAAGTTCTTACTGTCTTCAAGTTACACCAAAACAGGTACTGTTTTCAATTATATTTTAAATGTCAAAATTAGCATAAATGTAAATACATTTATCTCAAATCACATCAATATACTAAGCATAATTTAAACATTACTCTATTTTTCATTATTATCCATCTATTATTTTCATATTCTTAATCAGAGTAATCAATGCATAATAATGTTCCCAAATAGTTTATTTATTTATTTATTTATTTATTTTCTCTTTGTGTTTTGTTGTTTTTATTTTTCTTCTTTTTATTAAATCTTCATTAACTTATAATACTTTAATCAGTATATGGTTATATTGCTTAATAGGTATAGTAATGGCTGCTATATAACTTATTATTAGTTACATCCCTGATAGTATTACTTTTATAAGTTAAAAGTGTCCCTGTTTGGATAAACGCTAATGCTGGGCAGAAATGTGTTGCTTTTGAAATGAAGTATTTCAGTTAGGATGTATCATAAGACTACTTTAAATAATCTTAAAAGATGTTCTGCCTTTGACCCATATGCACATACTGATATAGTCCAGTGAAAAATATGTTTTAAGTGATATTTTGAGGCTATAAGTCATGTGTGTTGTGGCTCAGACATCCGAGTTGAAAGATGCTTGTGACTAGCTTAGATATCCTGTTGTCTTTTCTTTTGTAGAGAAATAAGGCATAGCATGTTTAAAATGCAAAGTTTGACAGTTGTGAACACTACTCCGTAAACTAGAGTGCTTGCGTGCCACTACATGAGTTTGTCACCAAATAAGAGGAGGGAAAAGAAAAAGAAAAACACATACCTTTCCCTGCTTGGTTCTCGAGACAATTTAACAGCCACAAACATCACTAGAAACTTGAGTTACTTATTGCTTGTCGCATTTACTTGTGTACGCCATCCCTGACTCTTTCTAATTGACGTCTAGTCAGAAAATAAGCTAGGTTCACATTTAAAGATACAGAAACCTAAATTCCTTCTAAGGAAACATAAATAATATAAAGGTTCATATAAATATACACAGATATTTATTTTTGAAGCACTTTCAGTTTATGGCTACTGATGTCTTCTAGCACCTTGATAGATAAGGACATATATCTGCTTGTCTTTCTATCAGTTTAGATTTCCAGACATTTTAGCTATCCCTTACTATGTTTTATACAGCAGAGTTTAAAAGCAGAAATTAATCATCAGCAAATAAAATCACTGCTGTTTTACAAATTCTCTAAAGAAACTAGTAAATGTCAAGCAACTGACAGGTTTGTTTTGGGAGGGTTGCCATTTCCCACGCTGGTGCTCCTGCAGAATACTACTGATGTCCTGCTGCCAAGGTATGCCCTCGGGTGGGCAGGTGGGATGCAACAAGAAGGTTGGATGTGCATTTGGCAAATCAAACATTTAGATGGCGTTATGGTATACTAGATGGAGAAAGTGGAAGCAATGATTGTATAGGCAACTATAATGAGTAACATAACAACAGTGGATTTGACCGGTGTGTCAATTATACAATGTTTATATCCCATGTGGCTTTGGGCTTTGTCGAAGCATCTGTGTTCTACACACATATTGTGTTGGATCTGATTTGAGTGGAAGGGGGAGAGGCTTAGCCCACACCCTAATTTGTTACTGGGTTGCCATGCATTATGGGCATGCATTGTGGCAGGTACTCAACGGGCTATCCATCCTTAGATGGCTCATGCTGTTCCCGTTTGCTCATCTGAATGGTGACTGCGGCTGTGCTCTTCTTGTTATGTTGCCTGGCTGTGGCTTCACCCTTCTTATAATATTGTCTGGCTTTTTACATTATCAAGAATGACACAATATTGAGGGGCGTGGCTAGGATGCTGAACTGATAGCTGCACTTCATTTCAGCTCTCTTACCTCAATACAATTCCTGACAGGAATTTTACAAAATAATATTTAATTTGAAGAAATTTTTATTACTAACTTATTTCTAATAACTCTGAGCATCTATAAGAAAAATGTTATTGTCAGAACTTGAATAATTCCTGTCAAATTAATTACTGGAAAATCAGCACCAATATCAGCTTTACAGCATGAGTCATCTAAGGAATACAGCACAAGACTCTTCTCTCAAAAAAGACCTGCAGTCTCTCATTACAAATATACAGGAACTTACAATAAAATCGACAAGATGGACAATAAAATAGATACTTTTAAAGAAAAGTGCTCACAACAACTGGAACAGCTTCAAGAAATGTTTACACAGCAGAAAGGACAGATATCACTTATTGAACAGTCATTAAGTGACATTGACACTAGAGTCCAAATAGAAGAACAACAAACTGAATTCTTACTTCAACAGAATACATATTTACTAGAAAAGCTTGATGATATGGAAAACCGAACAAGAAGAAATAATATTAGAATATATGGTCTACCAGAAAAATCTGAAGGGGACAATATGATAAACTTTCTTACCACCTGGATACCAGATGTAACAAAAATACCTGAAGCTCTTTCATATGGTATAGAACGGGCATAGATCACTAGCAGCTTCTGGAAATGCTTCTTCTCCGGTAAGAACAAGCCAAGATCTATAATTGTGAGACTTTTTTTCTACACAAGATAAAGATCTTATATTAAGAAATGCTTGGGCAAATTCTCCCATCAAATACAATGATTCATTAATAAGATTTGACAATGATTATTCTACAAAGGTGGTTTCAAAAGAAAAGAATTTCTTCCAATAAAAAAAACCTTGAAGAAAAAGCAACTGAAAGTCCATCTTTTATTTCCAGCAAGACTGAAAGTTTTTCTACCAAATGGAATAAAAATCTTTGAAACAGTAGATTCAGCAATAAAATACCTTACCAACAACAACATCCTAACACATGAAGAATCTATGGACTGGACAATAAGTACACGAAGAGAAATGCTGAAGTAAATAATTGGAAAACTGTTGAGCAAAAGAAAAAAAAACTAAAGGACAAATAATCTTACATATGTTATATTCTGTAAAATCTAAATAATAATACTAACAACAAAAGAAAAGTTCTTACTGTCTTCAAGTTACACCAAAACAGGTACTGTTTTCAATTATATTTTAAATGTCAAAATTAGCATAAATGTAAATACATTTATCTCAAATCACATCAATATACTAAGCATAATTTAAACATTACTCTATTTTTCATTATTATCCATCTATTATTTTCATATTCTTAATCAGAGTAATCAATGCATAATAATGTTCCCAAATAGTTTATTTATTTATTTATTTATTTTCTCTCTTTGTGTTTTGTTGTTTTTATTTGTTCTCTTCTTTTTATAAAATCTTCATTAACTTATAATACTTTAATCAGTATATGGTTATATTGCTTAATAGGTATAGTAACGGCTGATATATAACTTATTATCAGTTACATCCCTGATAGTATTACTTTTTATAAGTTAAAAGTGTCCCTGTTTGGATAAATGCTAATGCTGGCAGAAATGTGTTGCTTTTGAAATGAAGTATCTCAGTTAGGATGTATCATAAGACTACTTTAAATAAGCTTAAAAGATGTTCTGCCTTTGACCCATATGCACATATTGATATAGTACAGTGAAAAAATATGTTTTAAGTGATATTTTGAGGCTATAAGTCATGTGTGTTGTGGCTCCAGACATCCGGAGTTGAAAGATGCTTGTGACTAGCTTAGATATCCTGTTGTCTTTTCTTTTGTAGAGAAATAAGGCATAGCATGTTTAAAATGCAAAGTTTGACAGTTGTGAACACTACTCCGTAAACTAGAGTGCTCGCATGCACACTACATGAGTTTGTCACCAAATAAGAGGAGGAAAAGAAAAAGAAAAACACATACCTTTTCCTGCTTGGTTCTCGAGACAATTTAACAGCCATAAACATCACTAGAAACTTGAGTTACTTATTGCTTGTCGCATTTACTTGTACGCCATCCCTGACTCTTTCTAATTGACGTCTAGTCAGAAAAAAAGCTAGGTTCACATTTAAAGATACAGAAACCTAAATTCCTTCTAAGGAAACATAAATAATATAAAGGTTCATATAAATATACACAGATATTTATTTTTGAAGCACTTTCAGTTTATGGCTACTGATGTCTTCTAGCACCTTGATAGATAAGGACATATATCTGCTTGTCTTTCTATCAGTTTAGATTTCCAGACATTTTAGCTATCCCTTACTATGTTTTATACAGCAGAGTTTAAAAAGCAGAAATTAATCATCAGTAAATAAAATCACTGCTGTTTTACAAATTCTCTAAAGAAACTAGTAAATGTCAAGCAACTGACAGGTTTGTTTTGGGGAGGGTTGCCATTTCCCACGCTGGTGCTCCTGCAGAATACTACTGATGTCCTGCTGCCAAGGTATGCCCTCGGGTGGGCAGGTGGGATGCAACAAGAAGGTTGGATGTGCATTTGGCAAATCAAACATTTAGATGGCGGTATGGTATACTAGATGGAGAAAGTGGAAGAAATGATTGTATAGGCAACTATAATGAGTAACATAACAACAGTGGATGTGACGCGGTGTGTCAATTATACAATGTTTATATCCCATGTGGCTTTGGGCTTTGTCGAAGCATCTGTGTTCTACACACATATTGTGTTGGATCTGATTTGAGTGGAAGGGGGAGAGGCTTAGCCCACACCCTAATTTGTTACTGGGATGCCATGCATTATGGGCATGCATTGTGGCAGGTACTCAACGGGCTATCCATCCTTAGATGGCTCATGCTGTTCCCGTTTGCTCATCTGAATGGTGACTGCAGCTGTGCTCTTCTTGTTATGTTGCCTGGCTGTGGCTTCACCCTTCTTATAATATTGCCTGGCTTTTTACATTATCAAGAATGACACAATACTAGTGTATGCGGGTATATCATGTTACTGTTAGTGTGGACAAGGATGCTTGACAATGCAACTATGATTCTTGGACCTTTCTGCAGACGGGTGTGTTGTCTGGCAGTTGAGAGCCTGGTTGTTCCTGATCAGCGGACCTGTATTTTTGTGTTTCAATGTGGCATGAAAGGATGCCAGTATTGGTCTGCAAGTTTGGTGGGCAGTAGATTTGTTGGGGATTGATTTGAGGAGACACTTGTATTATGGCTGGGGCACTTGACATTTGATAAATGTATCCTCTCAATGATGCGTTCTGTCTGGTCATTGGCTGTAAAACAGCTTTTCTGAGAAATATTGTTGTGGTGCCAGTTAATGATTTGGATTAAATGTTTCTATATACAGTCGTGAAGCAATTGCCAGGATAAAATGGTACTCTTGCAGTGCATGGATCATCGTGGCTGTCCTCCGATGTTGGTGGAAAAACAAGCTTCTTGGACACCTTTTTGACGTGGTAAAGGTGTTACCCCATGGTTTGAATACGTTTTGTCTCTTTGCTGCAAAATGGGTTGGGAATTTTGGCCTGTAATATTTTCATACATGGTGGTTTGAATCTTGGCAGCTTCCATTGTTTTGATGTGTTCTCCAGTATACTTTTGTTCAGTCATAGGATTGAATTACTGGTGTTGAGTAGGTCAGGATTGTATCTCCAGCACTTGTTGTCAGCAGATAGACTCACTGGTTGGGTGTCAGTCTAAGCTGTGGGAGTTGATGTGTGATATACATAGATGTTTGCTTTGAGGGTGTGGTCAAGTGCGTTGCAGTTTTACCTCTGTACTGTGTCAGTTTTCATTGTGCAGGGTCCCTCTGAGGGTTGATGGAAGTGTTGGCAACAAGACACTCAATCAGGTAACAACATTATGAGTGGTCTCTTGGATAAGGGAGCTGTCTAAATTGTGATCTTGTTGTCTCCAGCCATGGGAATTGTCATTGAAAAGCTGAAAAATGCAATCAGAGGAACATATTTAATGTCTACTAAAGAAATATTAATATACTTACACATTGTATCGCATTTCAGTTTATGTTAAACATGAAATATGATGTGGTTTCAGAACTATTCATGTTTTTATTCCAATATGACTTTGCAAATATTAATTTAAACACTGGTTTCGGACTTGAGTAGTCTAAAACAATTGCACAACAATGGTATTGTATTATACAGTAATGTAAGTAAATAGTTTTCAACAGATGTATGAAATATACAGTTATAGATTTTAACATGATGTTTATTAATACCCTAAATTATTTTGAAATGATACTACCTTAATCTAAATATTTGTACCTTTTTGAAACCTGCTTAGAAGTAAGTATTATTGAATTACAATAAGATGAGTAAAGAATATATGTATATATTTTAGCTGATTAGATTATCTTAATATATTATTCAATTATCTTTATTTAAAACTAAGAGGATAAGAGAAACTGATCCAAATATTATTTGTGAGAGTAGAAAGTTTGTTTGGTTAGATTCACTAACCAAATGAAGAGGTATATTACCTCATAGCAATAGGGAATGGTTTTTAAGGTTAAGAATTACAAGTTTGGAAGTTCTTTGTTTTTTTTTTTATTCTATCACTTTGGTGTCACTCAGAGACATGCAAAAATCATACAAGAAAAACTTTTTGAATTCTGTATCCAAGATGGAACTAAGAATAAACAATATTTACGTAAACTTACACATAAAACAAACTCAAAACTAGGAAATGAAATGTTTATCCATAAATGTTAATGGTCTAAATAATAGTAATAAAAGGAGAAGCCTATTCAAGTACATAAACTTACATAAACCACAAATAGTCTTTTTACAAGAGACACACTTATTAGATAGAGATATAAACAACTTAAATATTAATAATTACACAGTACTAATAAACTCTCAATACAAAAAAAAAAAGAGGAGTAGCTATACTACTTCGCAACTCAACTATAACATCTAAAATAATTACTACTCATCAAGATACATCAGGTATGTTTTGTCTAGTTTCAATAGAGTTAAATAAGAGAATCTATACGTTAGTAAATCTATATTGGATCCCAGGACTAGGATTAAAAACAGTTAAACAGCATTTTGAAGAGATAATTCATTTAACTAAGGGTAGCCTGATATTGGCAGGAGACTTCAACTGTATAATGAATGAAAAAGATACAGATACTAAATCCAAAAGAAGAAAACAACCCATCTCTAAAGCACTATCAAAATTTAAAGATACATTGTATTTAAAAGATATAAATGAATTTGCAGAACCAGACTCACTAATCTTCACATTTTATTCTCATAGATATAAAACTAACTCTAGAATTGATAGAATATATGTTGCCAATGACCTAATAACAAAAATTGACAAAGTCAAAATCATAAATTGTCCTTTATCTGATCATAATGCCATAGTCTTTGAGATAGAGCTTACACCATTTTATTCAAATCCCATTACTAGGATACCTTCCTATATCACAAAATTGAGAGATTTCAAAGAATTTTATGAAGAAACAATCAAAAACTTTCTAGAAATAAATTACACAGAAGATATTTCAGAAATATATGTCTGGGATTCATTAAAAGCAGTTACATATGGGAAGATATTATCCTGGTACATAAATAAAAGGAAGTTATGGAATAAAGATATGCTAGACTTACAAAACAAAGCAGATAAATTGAAACTGGAAATACAAAAGGGTAATGCTACTCAAGTTCAAGAACTTACACAAATCAATAAGAAGTATACAGAATTGCTACACCATAAGATTATGATTAACTTAGAAAAGATAAAAATAAACTCATACTCTACTAATTCAGCACACCTGAGATACTTAACTAATAGAACAAAAAAAATAATTAAATCTAAACAAATAAAAGAAATATTTATTCCCAATACTAACAAAAGAGTTACGGAACTAAATGATATTTTAGAAGCATTCAGACTCCAATTTAACATTGATAATTCCATAAATACTCAAGATACACCTACTAAGGATATAAAAAAAATACTTAGAAAACAATATTCATATTAAATTAACACAAGAACAAATAGACATTATAAACAAACCAATCAATATGACAGAATTAAAATCACAAATTAAAAAGCTCAAGACAAATAAAGCACCTGGCCCAGACAATATGCTACCAGAAATGTATAAATTAATACCCAATCAAGCCATATCTTTATTATTAAAAGTATATGATATAGCCAATAAAGATTTGAATATACCACCCTCTTGGAAATATTCATTGATATCCCCAATTATCAAACCAGATAAAGATGAGAAACAGTGTTCCTCATATAGGCCAATATCATTACTCAATATAGACTACAAGATGTTTATGGCTATATACGCAGATAGGATCAAACACTTTCTTCCTTTCTTAATTCACAAAGATCAAACAGGTTTTATTAAAGGAAGAAATACTTCAGATAATATTAAAGAATACTAACATTAATAGATTATAGCAAACATAAAGTCCTAAATTTAAATGTAATCTCATTAGATATTAATAAAGCTTTTGATTAGGTTAATTGGAACTTTCTTTCACTAGTTTTAAAAGAATATAACTTTCCTTCTAATTTTAATAATCTTATCCAAATACTATATGAAAAATCTACTGCATATGTTAAACTGGGATCATATAGATCAGGCCCTATAACAATAAAAAGGGAACTAAACAAGGTTGCCCTTTATCACCATTGTTATTTGCATTACTCATAGAACCCTTTGCAAATCAAATCAGATCAAACAATAACATAAAGGGCATTTGTATTAATAAAATGTTAAACCTTAAAATCCAACTCTTTGCTGATGACATACTATTAACTCTCTCAGATGCAAATGAGTCTTTGAATGCTCTATTTAACTCCATGAATAAATTTCAAAATATTTCAGGCTTAAAATTTAATGAAAACAAAACTAAAATTATGCCCTGTAATTGTAAAAAAAAAAAATAATATAAATAAAAGATTTTCCAAATATATAGTAACAGAAAGTAAATTATTATATCTGGGAATAAATCTACTCAATGAATTAACAGATTCTCTAATATTTAACTATAATAAAATACTAGACAAAATAGAACAAACAATTGGTTACTGGAATAAATATATCTTTTCAACAGCAGACAGATTATATCTTATTAAAATAATCATATTTCCCAAAATATTATACTTAATACAAAATTTTTCATTGCCACCTCCCAAATATATTATTCAAAGATACAATAAACTAATTTTAAATTTTCTATGGTTTCCAAATAAACCCCGTATAGCCTTAAATAAACATTTGCCAGATTGGGAAGATGGTGGAATTAATTTACCGGATATTGATTTATATATTACCTCATCTGTTATTAAAAACATAACACTATGGTTAAATAATTCATACACACCTATATGGAAACAAGCCCATGAGCAGATTTACATAGAAATCAATTATAATCACATACAAGACAACTTAACAGTAATACCATCACCCCTTATATGGATGTTAAAAGATGATTTTTTTTGGGAAAAGGAATAATATTAATAAATTGCCATCAAACTATGTAAGTTCTACACTTTCAGTGTTCAGAACATATATAAACAAAATACCAAATATTAATTCTTGGATTTTTCTTATTTTCCCTATAGCTTTTACACCAAATATTCTAGATACATTCCAAATATCTAAAATAAATATACTTAAAGAAGAAACATTACTCTTTTGGCATCAACTTATAGAGAAAGGGAAAATTCTAACAAAGGAACAGATAATTTATAATTATAATATAAATAAAGACAATTGGCTGTTTTTACAAAATCTAAGGCATTTTCTTATAAATAAAATAGAACAAATGCAACCTTCAGTTAGACATGAAGCTCCAAAACTCATTGAATACCTTATTCTTATCACAAAACAGCCTTATCAGGGTACAGGTTATTTGTCTAATATCTATAAAATTGTTAAAAAACAAAAACTATCATGAAAAATCATACTGGGATTATTATACTTTAATAAACAACCATCCTCCAGTTGAAGAAGAAAAAAGTAATATTCTAAAATCTTCCAAATTTTCTACATTATCAAAATACTGGCAATTATTCACTTGGAGATATCTACACAGAAGTTTCTATACACCACATAGGTTAGCCAAAATGTATTCTATTGAAGATCAATGTTGGAGATGCCATATCAAGATAAAAGCAGATTGGCCGCATGTTTTTCATGAATGTATATGTCTCAATATGTACTGGAAATCCATTAATTATTTTTTTCAGACTGTTTATAATGATAATTTTCAATTAACAAAGTCTTTAATTTTATTCAACTCTCCTATTCCAAACTGTGTACCAAAAAAAGACACTAAAATCCTATGGTCACTATTGGCAATTTCACGTAAAATCATAACTATACACTGGAAAAAAGAGGCTTCGCCTACGTTCAAGGAATTTGAGACTTTAACAACAACAGTTGCTCACATGGAAATATTAACAGTGAAGAACAGAACTAAAAGATCTACTTCTTACTATTACTCTTGGATGAAAGTACTGGAAATACTTGAAAATATCGAAGAAGATATATCATCTTATGTTTCTAACTCTATATAATATAGAATTTCAATGTTATTTGCATAGACACCAATGTAAATAGTTATATAATGGTTTGAAGTTAGTAATGTTTTAGAATTGTAAATATGTTATTTATCTTTATTTCATGTAATGTTTAAGACATCTTATTTGAAATAATAAAAAAAATATTTAGTGAAGAAAAAAAAATAAACAAATTACTATCTTCAGGGAACCCCTCTTCACCAAACTCTTTCCCTAACAAACCCTCTAATGAAACTGCAACCCCACTTAACAACTTTTTCATTGAAACAGTAGAAAAGCTTACTAAACCAGAATCTCTTGATATTAACAGTCCACCTCCCACCTCATCTCTTCACTCATTCTCCCTAGCATCCATAGCAACTTCCTTTATCAGATCACTTCTTAACAAACTCAAACTGTTCCCCATCAGCCAACAAACTCCCTCCATTATTTCTCAAACATGCATCTGAATCTGTAGCATACCCTGTATCTATACTTATCAATAGATCCATCCAAGAACTTACATACCAGATATCTAGAAAAAAAGTCTTCATAATACCCCTCCACATGTGAGGAAATTCTACAGAACCCTCAAATTACAGGCCTATTGCCATATTATCCCCCTTATCCAAGATACTGGAAAAATGTATACATAGACAAATACTAAACCACAGGCAAACCTAATTACACCCACACAGCACATTTTCTGACCCTCACACAGTACTACCACTGCCCTCCTATCTTTTATACACAACACTGCCCAAGCCAGAGATAATAATAAACTCATATCAGCTGTATTCCTCAACCTATCCAAAGCATTTGATACCGTTTCCCATCCCATCGTCCTAAACCAACTTTCCAACCTACAACTCTCTACCTCCACTACTTCCTGGTTTAACAGCTACTTCTCAAACAGATATCAGTCCATGAGATGGCAAACATCCTTCTACCCTTTCCATCTTGTTAAGACAAGGGTTCCACAGGATTTGATCCTGGGCCCCCTACTTTTTAATATATTTACAAATAACCTCTATGTCTCCTTCCCCCACTCTGCCTTAGTACAGTATGTACACGATTCCACAGTTATTAACACCTCCGACAATATACAAAATCTCCACACTGACACTCAACAATCTCTGCACCTAGTAGAATAATGGGTAACTGAAAAAAACTCCTTCTCAACCCCAAAAAGACCAAGCTTCTCCTTTTCCTTCCAGAAAACCTTAGTCCAGCTAAACACAACCTCACCATCTCATCCTTAGATAATACAATTATCACTGCAAACTCAAACACCAAATTGCTGTTACTATAGATGGACAATTAAAATTTGTTCTACATATCATAAACTGTACCAAAAAGTCCAATCAAAAGCTAGGTCTTATATACCAGAACAACAAATATATACCTAACAAATTTACATATATAATGGCTCAAACATGTATTCTACCATCCCTGCTGTATGCTGCTTCCATACTTACTAATCACTAAAATAATCTCTTAACCAAAGTAGAAACCACCTATAACAAGATAGCCAGATTTGCAGCCAGTAATAGCTACAAATCCCATCATTGTATATCCCAGAAAAGCTTAAGATGGCCTGAGCGCCCCCACATGCTTAAAATATCACAACTGCAAATTGCACACAGCATCCTAAATAGCTCCAACTCCTGCCCTGCCCTTACATCCATAATTACACCCAACACACCCAATCGTGATCTCAGAAGCACAAAACAAAAACTTCTGGTGACCAAACCAAACAGAAATATTAGAAAAATACTTTCCAGTTGTTCAGTTGCATACTCATGGAACAAACTTCCAATGTCCCTTCGCTCCACTACCCCAAGTGACAAATTCAAAAAGCAACTAAAAATTCATTTCCAACATGCATGGATCTGTACTTGTCAAGAAATTACCTAATGAAATTTTCTTCTTCTCTCAATTAACACATCTGATTGATATCTACCTAAACAGTCTACATACTGCATATTACTCTCTCTGCAATTAGTATCTATGCTATTAAATGCATCTTTGTTGTACTACGTCATGATGAAGTCTATATCAGAACACCAAAAGTTCATTCTTTCAAATGTTCTTACATCGACCCCTAGTCAGTGAATGCTGAAAATAGCGAAACGACAGATAACCAAATTTTTTCCTAGGGAAAGAATTTGGTTGTCCGTTTCTGTCATTTCGCTATTTTCAGCACTGTGGTGGAAAGTTACGGGTCAGCTTCAGTTAAGTTTGCGATTGGACATGGGTTAGGTGAGTTAGGGTTAGGGCGCAAGGGAGGTATGTGTGCGATTGTGTGGACATGAGGGTTAGGGTGGGTTAGGTGAGTTAGGGTTAGGGTGGGTTAGGTGAGTTAGGGTTAGGACACGGGTGAGGTGAGTGTGCAATAGTGACAGACCTTAGGGTTAGGGTTTGGGTTAAGGTAAGTGGATAGTTAATGGTGTTTGTACAGTTTAGTGTAGGGTTAGCTGTTAGATTTTGGGTGTATGTGTGTGGATTGCTGTTTGTTTGGTGTACTTGTGTTGTGTGTATGTGTTTTGGAACAGCAAACTTTTCCCTAGGAAAAAATTTGCTGTTCTGGATGTTCGATGTTGTCAGCATTCGCTGATTAGTGGTCGATGTAAGAACATTCGAAAGAATGAACTTTCGGTGTTCTGATACAGACCCGTCATGATGTTATGCTGATTTTTTTTTTTATTTTAGGCATTGCTACATTCTTTGTAAATAACTTAATACTAACCAAATTTCTCAAACATATTGCTATTGCATTCTCAAAATACTGTACTTTTGCCATGTATATATTCATATTGTATATTTATCTCTGTTTTTCTACTGTTAAGTATCTTACAACTTGAATTGCTAGTTTTTTTCTTATTTTTTAATTACTTTCCTGGATCTTTTCTCCTTGTGCCTCCACTTAAAAAGGGCTCTCTGGGCATAGTCGGACTAACCCGGTTAACAAATGCAAAAATAAGTAACATAAAATATCTTAATGGAGAGTAGATTTCTGGAACAGAGTTTATCCTCAAGCTTTGATGTATACCTTCATGTTTTGGACATTTGACCTTTTTTCATTTGCAAAATATCACCAAGTTGATACTGATATATAGGTTGTTTGTGATTTATATGTCATTGAAAAAGGGATTAAAAAAACAGAAAAAGAAGTATGTGTACTACATAACTTCGTACACCACAAGGGGTGAAATGAATAAGGTTGAACTCCAGCAAAACAGAGGAAGACATTAATAACATCAGCTTTTATGGAATATTAATGGTCTATTTCAACAGACTGAAATTAAAGGCACTGCAGGATATTTAAGTACCTGACTTTTACATATTTTAAAGTTTGGTCAAGCTTTGCCTTTCAGGAAAGAAACAACCTATATTTTTCTTCTGTACAAGGCTATAAACTAAACAGGAAACATAAATTTGTAGTGAGTATTCCTGTGAAAGCTGAGCACATTTTTGTGCAGAATGTGTTTAAATATCATTTCAAAAAAGAGATTCTTCCATATAATAGGGGATGTCAGGGACATGGAGTCTCACAGAGTCCTGTACAAGGCTTCAATGGGTCTATATCAGTTCATTGAATCACTTATCATCCAACCCCTATTTGTCAAACAACTATTTATCGAAGCTGCAAATTGACAAATGGACTTTCCAATGAAACTTGTCCTAGAGCAAACCAATGATAGGCCACTCTAGTGACCGAGAACAAAATAATAAAACTTAACACCTACCTAAGTGGGGGGCACCACCCCCCACACCCTCCTAACTAAACATCCCAACTCTCAGACTGCACTACATTGGGGTAAAGGGCAAATTCCAGATGGTGGCCTACCATTGCCTTGCTCTGGGAAAAATATAACTGAAAACTCTGTTTGATGATCGATAGCTTTGCTAAATACGTGTTTGATAATGAGGTGTTCGCAACTTTGTGATTCGATGAAATGTCACAGACCCAACCTTAGTAGCTGAGGCAATCTTTGAATTGAGCTGCTCAATGGCGCTCACCTCAGATAATGATTCTCTAGAAGTAACTGCTGATTTAATTCCAGCAACACCAGGGATGTGCATTTTAATGGGTCTATATTATAAAATCGAATAGGAAGAATGTCAAATGCTGTAATGCGCGAAACTGACAAAAGTCAAAGTCCTTATTGTGGGGGGCTGTGCCTCCCACACCCCCTGCTAAATACATATTCCAACTCCGAGATTGCACTACAGTGAGGAAAGGGCAAATATTCCACTCTACACTTCACTAAAACCTCAATAACGGACCCTCGAGTTTCATCAGTTTCGCTCATTAGAGCGTTCGACATTCTTCCGATTCAATTTCATGATATAGACCCCATTTTAACTAATACTGAGACTTGTATTGTCTGCCAGTATTTTATGGTTAGAACTGGTTAGAACTGCTTAAACAACTTTTCTTATGTGAGACAAGAGACACTTGGATTGTTTAGAGCATTTATTTGTTGTTAGCTATCTAGCATTCTAATATTCCTTTGGTTGTTGGTTGCTTTTAGCTTGTGGGAGTTTTACTGTAATCACATGGCTTTGCTGTTATTTGAACTGATCTGTGCTCCATGGCAGTCCATGCTACATAGTGTCCAGTGGGCACCTTTCTGAAATTCTTATATAAGTATGTTGAAATTATTTAACCTGTTATCCTATCTTTATCTGTTGCACTGCAATTCCCCTTCTTACAGCACTGTTCAAATACAATTTCCAACTTTGCAGCATACTTCATGTTATTGTACTAGTATTTTCCCATCATTATCCCCTGTGCTTTATTTTTCCACCAATAAAGAACTTTTGAAGTAATTTTGTTTCTTCTGTATCTACTAGTCACTATTCACAAAATGATCACAGCCAATCTTGCATTACTTTAGCATATCTGTGCATAAAAATGGAAATTATATTGCATTATTACATTGTTTTTAACTTGCTAAACTGATGTTTTTCCTTCTGCACAGGTTAAGACATTGTGGCATTTTAGTTTCATCTGCCCAGCTGCTGCACTTTTAAATTAATTATGGAAAATGTAGGTTCATTGTTTAGCCACTGCACTGTTAAAATTAATTGTGGCACCCCTATCCCACTGCATACCTATAATATAACATAGTGCTTTACACTGTTTACTGTATAGCATACTGCACTATTACATTATTTACTGAATATATAATGCTGCACTAATACTAATTACTACAGTACTGATAATATGTCATTTGTGTTATTATTTGCTGTAGATATCATACATCTCCAGTTTTCTGGATACTCTTCCTGAGAGACATGGTCCAGCAAGTTCTGCTATCATTGATACATTATAGGTTGCAGTCTTATCAGTGGTAGATTTATGCAACCCCCCCCCCAGCTCATCCATTGCAGAGCAAGAAAAAAAATTATGTTCCTTCTACTCATACAACAACAAGATGGCCAGAAACATGACATGAACCCCACTGCCTTCTGCCCTGGGATTCATGTCCCATTTCTGCACCCTGCCCCAATTCCTCTTTCAGCATAATTTCTTCTTTTAAACTGTAGCAAACAGTTACAACAGTTTATACCCTACCGGCATGGAATACTACAATGCTCATGCTTCAGTTAAAAAAAAAAAGAAAAAGAAAAAAAGCTCTTTTTAAAATTATAGCAAACTGCTTGCTACAAATGTAGCAAACAGTTGCTACAGTTTATACCCAGCCAACACAGAAGACTAATGTACTCATGGATTAGTTAAAAAAATAAAGAATCATTCTTTTTAAACTGCTACAAATGTAACAAACAGTCTCTACAGTTTATATCCAGCACACAGCACACAGGTTTTAGTTATTTTTTTTTTTAATTTTAAACTTTACCAAACTGCTTGCTGCAATATAGAAAGCAGTTGTTACAGTTTAGACCACACACAGGGTGCTACAGAATTCAAGTTTGACTGCAGATGGAGTACTGTTTTTTAAATATCATCATTTCATTAAAGAAAGATTGGGATCGGCTAATTGCAACCCCCAGAACTTTGCACCTGGGGTGGGTACCTGTCTCACCCCACCCTAGTTGCACTACTCACTAGGAGCATACTTCTGTAGCAGTGCTTTGGACTTTTATTACTATGGATTCACAATCAGGTCTTACCTATTATGTAGCCAATCTGACAACATTTGGTATTTTGTGGCAGTGTAGAATCTGTGTCATGTTTACCAAAAATACATCATTGTTAACATGACATGACAAAGCTTGTGAGAAGTATATGTGCTTAATGAATGTGTAAGCCAGTATGTCATACACTTATACACATATGCATGTCATGCATTCACACACACACACACACACACACACACACACACACACACACACACACACACACACACAGACTCATACACACCTTTATACAACACCATAGTACAAAACACCTGTGTTACACTTATTATGTCAAGGTGCTAAAGAAGCCACCCCCTAGCTGCAGAAAATTAAAACTGAGATCTCATTCGACAGGTCACACCTCTGCTTCATCAACACATATGTCAGAAGTTGTTAAGCATGCTTCACTGAGTGGTAAGTATGTATTCCACAAGTCCTTAAAGCCTATAGTGGCAATGTTTTTGAAATCTGTGACTCTTCTGTGTGGCACACTGGCACTACCCTCATGAGACAAAAGGAACAAGGCATCAGTTATCTGTTATTCCAGAGGGCGGATCCAGGAATGTGCAAGGGCTCTTTGATTTTTTTCATCCTAACAAGTACAACAAGCTTCTGGTGGTGGCCCACATGAAGGTGAATAACATTAGGTGACCCATCTAAGGGGAAATTGCAGAAGGATATTATTGACCTAGCTAGATGTTGCAAAGTTGGGAAATGCACTAGTTTTGATCAGTGCCTTGCCATCATTTACAATGATACCAAAAGTCAAGAAATGATAATTGGCTTTAATTATTTGGTTAGTAGCTGGTGCCATTCTAAGAGAAGCTAGTATTTGCCTGTTTGGAGCAAGATGGCTGACAAACCCTTTTGCTTTGCAAAGGATAGTTTGTAGCTCCATTACCATTGCTTTTACATTTTGGTTAAAGCATGTGCTGTCCCATTTTGCATTCATCAGTCATAGTTTACCTACTCAACATTTGTATTTAGCAAATTCATAATCAAATAACATTAAGGTGGTTCTACTCAATGTCAGGAGTCATATCAACACTATATGTGTGGTGACAGAGACTTGATTTCAGTGTAGTGGTAACATCCCCTCTGTTCCTGAGTGTTTCACATGTATTCCTTTAAGACCTATGGACAAATGAGGGGGTAATGCCAGTCTTTGCCCACAATCCATTCCTTGTGTCTCAGCACATTCCTCATGAACTCCATTTTGAAATATTTGAAAATATGAGACATTATAAAAAAAGAAAAAAAAAAAACAACCACCACTTCCCAGCAAGCTATAGATCTCCCTCCATGGTGCATCTCCTGACCATGATAGCTATATTAATGTTGTAACTGATATGCCTACATACAAAATACACTGAATTACACAGCAATAAAGTTACTTGCTACCAAGACTAATGACCTTGACTACCTAAATGTGAACTACCTGGAATAGATGGTAAACATCCCTGTTATGTGATACAGCATCCTAGATCTTGTCTTTTTTTAATACTAGCTCTTATTTTACAAAATAAGACCACACAAGGATGATTTTATTTATTTATGTATCTATTTATCAAGAAAATATTGTACATAGTTACAATATCTGCTGACTGTGCATACATGCTATAATAAATTATAACACAATGTCACAAGTAAGTATAAATAACTGAAATGAATAAACAATTTCTTCACAATTTAAACAGTTTAGCATTTTTAGTAGTGGAGGCAAGGACTAATGTCTGGCAATTGGTATGTTAGTATTAGAATGAGTACAAATTAAGGAGTACAGTTGAATTGGAAAGGGAAAAAACAATACAGGAAGAAAAAAAATAGTGTAGATAAGTGCTGTAAAGAACAGAGCTATATGACATGTGTTGCCACTTTATAGTTCTGAGTAAATTTATGTAATTGTGATTATCCATTGACACAACAACAAGACCAGGTAGATAACAGATAAACATTTTACATTTCATTAAATGTTTAGTGCTTTTGAGGTCTAATTTCTATTCCATGAATTGAGAATATGCACTATATAATGGTACATACCTAAACTTGACTGTTGAATTTAGATATGAAGATACAATAACAGTCAAAGCATCTAAGTTCACCACCGGGTCTATGTTTTATATTGACAGAATTAATGGTTGGTCATTTGCTGGGATGATAAAGTATATTTTACGTTGTTTTAATTGGGTATAAAGTAAGGTGTTAGGTAATTCTAACCATTGAAAGTGCTTTAGAGGTAAGCAGAGATGAGACTGATGAAGCAGGCTGATGGCATATTTAGATATTTTACTGTAAAATTTCTCTAGTTTGTCTGTAAATGATTTTTGAAGATTAGTTATGATAAGGGCTCTGGCAAGTAAATTAGATAGTAAGAGAGTTTTGTCAGCTTGCATCTATCTGGCCTGTGTAAAAGATGGGGTCTAATTTCTGGTATTCAAGGATTTCTCAGAAGTATATCTTCTTCATCACCTTATTACCCTAAATATTTTGTTATTGCCTCCCTACCAGACTGACCTTATAAATATAGCCAATACCTTTACTTCTAAATTCTAATCCTAAGTAATTATACAGAGAACGTAGTACTTATCCATAGCAGATAGATAAATAGATAAGAAAATTAAAAAAATAAAAACTTTATGGTGGAATATTCAAAATCTACATAAAATGGAGAAAATGGCAAGATATTGCAGGAGGTCATTGATTTTCTATCTTAACTGGGCATTCAAACATGCTGGCAAACAACTTAAGTTGACTATGAATGCAAAATGTTCATTGATGCCAAAGTAATCATAAATCAAGCTTTAGTGACACTAAGAAATAGAAACAGCACTTATCATTTTTTAGAAGTGATAGTCAACAGTACCACCCATTTTAATCCCCCAAAATAGTGAATATCTTAGTTGACAAATTGTGTGAACTTCATCTTGCCCACCATCTTATATAAATCCCTTTTTTCTCACTCCTTTACCCCACTAAGGTTACTATGAAACAAGTTATATCATTTTTTAAACAAATAACACCATACATGGGCCCTTACAATTTGCTATTACCCCACAAAATCAGCAACTGTGATGTCTCTAGCTTCTACATAAGGTGGTCCTGCTACTGACCATGGTAATTATAAATCCATCAGCCTTACCAATTTTTGTAAAGCCATACAGTCTATAATTTCTTATCTTAGAAATTTAAAAATGAATTATCTCTTAGCTCTGGATTCACTTCAGTTTAGCTTTGAAATATGCAAGTTCTGCCTTTTTAACATTGAACATTTCTTAGGAAGATAATTGAAGCAGTTACTGGAGCTTATGCAATGCACACTGAGAAACTGGGCCTGGACAATAAATTTAGTACTGTCCTCTATGCAGGCATCATTGACTAAGTGAGTTTAAACTTCAGCCAATGTGCACTGAGGTGTATAGTAAATTGTTTGTTGGACAGAACACATACCATAAAAGTTACATGCTCTAACTTGGAAAGCAAAAATCTGAAAAGTGTGCTTCATTAAGGCTTGATACTGATTGTCTTGTATTTGTAATTTATTTGTCTGATTTACTATCTGATACCCCAAAACTCTGGCTAAAAAAATTCATTGATGACTATAAACTAGGGCTTGTTATTCAAAGTCTCACCAAAGTGACAGTGCTACAGTATGGGCTTAACTATGCAAACAATGGATACAAACACAATGCTATTTGATTAAATGTGAATATGAATTACATTGGGCAGGATTCACGAAGCCTCCGTGTAAGAGTTATAACTCATACACGGAGGCTGCAGTTAAACGGAGTGATGTCAGCATGCTCTGCATATTAATGAGAGCATGCTGAATCACACTGAAGGCCAACACGGTCCGTGTAAGACAGTAGGGGGCGTGTCCGTAGGCCGAGCCCTGTAAGCGGACACGCCCCCAGAAGAGGAAAAGTACCCAAAGGAAACACCCACGACAGAGTCCACGGAAATGTGAATAAACAGAACACAACACATGCCCCCACAGACTATGAACATAAAATAAATATAAATGAACATGTTATAATTTTTTTTTTAAATTGTAAAGATGTTTAACCGTGAGTGCACTCGTTTGCGCGGGCGTGCCCGTAGCGCAGCTACAGTTAGCAGTCAGTGGGAAAGCATATAAGAACTAAATATGCAAAGTAAACCAGGAAGCAATAGCGTAGCGGTAGAGATGCTGGCTGCAGAGCAGGCATCCATGGTTCGAGCCCCCACAACACCAATTTTTTTTTTTTTTGCAAAATAAGCAGGAAACAAGTCCCTGACAAATATGTAGACATAAAACCACAACTTATGTAAAATGTAATGAAATAGCCCATTTATATTGAAGAAATGTGAGGTAACAAAAGAATAAAAAATGCCAGATGTGCCCATAGATGAGCTACAGTTTAACAGGGTGAGTGCATCTGCCCGTAGATGAGCAGTGGTTTAACTGGTGCAAAATGAGTGCCCATAGCTGAGCAGTGGTTTAACACGCTAAATCTATGTGCCCCTAACTGAGCTGAGCGTAATATGCGTGCCGATAGCCAAATGAGGCTTAAAGCAGTGTACCCCGTTTGCGCGGAGCTGCGCACCGCGCAAACAAGCTAACCGACGGGCAACGTTGAGCAAGCCGTATCAAAACTGCCTTTACACAGACACACCCCTCAGCATGTCTAGACAGTCATGAAAAATAAAAAGCAGTGGCCAGGTTCGAACCCAGGATACTATACACCATAGTCAAGGTACAGAACCACTAAGCCATGACAACAGTACCTAGAAATGCAATAATAGCTAATATATAGGAATGAATACAAACTACAGCATGACAATGCAGGTTTACTGAAGTTGATACAATTCCAAAATGGCCAATCACAGATATGTGCGGGAAAAACAGACTATATAAGCCCCATAGGCGGGAATACACAGCATAAACAATTGTAGAACAGACCTGCAGGCAGAATGTCAGGAGTAGGAGAGGGAAGTCGCTTTCGAGCACAGAGATGGGGTGTTGAGGAGTCCAGGTACATGGCCTGGCTCCTAGTCCACAATCATGAGGCCCAACTCATGCAGGGCCAGGTCCTCTGGGGAGCATACAGGGCTGAGGCGTGGGACCGGTTGGCTCATGATCTCTCCAGTGCCACAGGGATTCCAAGGACTGGTGAGCAGGTCCGTCACCACCATGCGGACCTGAAGAGATGCAAGCAGGACCAACTGAACCTTTGGATCCAGGAGGCCCGGCAAACACCCAACGCCCCACTACTGAGTAAGTAACATTTAATTATGTATGTAAAAAACTAAACTAGCTAATATTATGGAGATGTGTATTCCAATATTACTTCATTTATATTACAGCTGCAGGTGTCCGTTCTGCGAACCGCAGAGCCTATGGCGATAGGCTGGTGCGGTTGCACCACCAGGTAGGTCAGTAATCCACTACCAGTAACTGTAAAGAAATATAAAAGTATGACAGTCAGCAAAAGAGTGCAGTGTAGTCAGTAAGGAATAAAATCTGCAAGTAACAGTGTGAAAGTGTATGCAAGTATTGCTTGATTACAAGAGTTTTCAGCCTGTAAGTGTAACCTAAACATGAAACTGTCCGACATATATTCTGAAATAAAAATGCCCTGCTTGTAAGAAAATAGTACACAACCTGCAGCAGGCTGAAAAGTATAGCTGCAGAAGATGATGAAATCACATGTGTGAAATATATCCCTGTGGAAATACTGAAACATGACATAAGTGAGACTGCTGGAAAGGATTGTAATAACTACTGTTAAAACATGTCAATAAAGCCTAGAAGTACCATCCTGAATAGTAAAATGAAAGCAAGTGAGAGAGTGTGAGAAAGTGTCATGAATCCAGCAATACAGTAGTAATAACCCCTGAATAAAGTATACTGCAGTCAAGACAGAATGAAATGCATGTGAGATTCAAAACCAAACAGCGAAATATGTTCAAAGTGTTGCTGCATGTGGAATGTGTATCCCAAAATCTGGATATGTTGCTCTCAGTCTGAAATACGCAGATAGGATGATTGTCTGATATACCAAACATCCACACTTGTCTACAGCTATATAAAGCAAAAGTAGCAAGATGATGTAGCTGAACAAAGCTAGATATGAATGTGTATGAAGAACACTAAAATGTATATTGATGTTGCAGTAACAGTCCTATCAGCAAGGTGAAATAGTTATCATATAGGAAACTGTAGTTAGAACAGTAGTGTGTATATAACTGTAACTATTAGAAATGTACAGCATATGTATTGTTATTCGAAGGTGTTAATATTACTTTCTTTACCCCACCCTATAACCACATATAACCCATTCCACGTGAAAATGGTATGTGCAATCACAATTAACACCCCTGGACGTTTGTCCTGTTGGGTCATATATATTTGCATGTCCGTTGATTTATCTGCCCTGTTCATACATCCACACCTGATGGCCCGTTGCCATCAATTAACCCTGCATGTTGTTGGACTGTGTATTTCTGTTCAAATTATGCATGTGTTATGCACGCTGTTCAATGGTGTGAATATCTGGGTGTTTGGTTAATGGGAATACTAATGCATACTGTTACAACTAATTGTGAATGGTATTATATGTCACTAACCCAAACTGTCATGACATAATGCAAAACATAGGACGACAGGGAAGGCGGGTTCCAGCGGACCCACCTCTCCCACCTCAGCTGGCGAGTGCACCTGGCACTAGTGCCGAGTCTGGACCCTCCTCTGCTGGCCCTGTGCCACCTGCGGGTGGAAGCGCTGCAGGGGATGGGGCTCGCCCCCCCCTCTGCAAGTGTGGCCGGAGGAGAACCACCACTCACCCTCCGTAGCGTCCAGACTGTGGTGCGTAGGGAGATTCGGGACTCTGTCCTTGAGCCCCTACGCCAGCTCGAGGCATGGGTGATGCAACTAACAGGCATGCCTGTTGCCCCACCTACACAGCCCCCAGCACAGCCCCGTCCTGGGCAGCGAAGGAACAGTGGCAACTGCCTATGGGTGGGGATATTAGTTCCACTGTTGCCATCTGTGGGCTCATGGGCTCTGGATATCCAAACCTCCGTCCCCGTCAATTGTGTAACCCCCCCACACATGTCATACACCGCCCCTGTATGCGTCTTGTTTGTCTTGTCTGTTTACCTACCCAACCTACCTCCCCAGCTGTACCGACTTCCTTAACCTGACATACCACTCTCACCTGAAAAAAAAAAAAAAAAAAGGGCACTCTGTACCCACAAAAAAATTACGCCCCATACATAGCTACCCATTCCGCACACATGTCCGCTGGACATGGAACCTATCAATTACAATTGGCTGTACAACAAGTATTATTGTTGTCCTGACACCTCTCTCAGGGGTGGAAGGTTTCAAATGTCACACCAAATTACATACATATGCACAGCTGTTGCTGATGAAGAAATGGGCAGCTATGGGCCTTACCTACATCCCTCCTGCACATCCCAAGCTTGTTTCCCTACTGTCTTACCCTCTTTGTGACCCCTTTTTCACCACTTTCCTGTCTCCCCATTTTCTTTTCTTTCAAAGAAAATAGCGCGGGTGTGCGCCAGAGTAAGCACCGTTAAGCGGTTGTAAGCGGGTGTGCGCGGAGCTAGCCGCCAGTGCGCATGCGTGAGCTCTGCGCAAACCAGTGCTAGCCCGGTTACAACTGCTTAAAAGTGCCTTAGTCACTGTGATTGACAGGTCCTGTACTCAGTTCAAAAGAAAAATAAATTCCCACTGTCAGTCCCAAACCCAGGACCTTGGAAACACTAGTCTGTACGACCTACTACTAAGCCATGACTCTTATACAAAAACATTGTGCTAAAATAAATATAACATGTAAAAGTAGGGATGAATGTAAAGGGAATATAGGATGTGTAGTACACAAAGCATGTCATTTAAAATAAATGTCAAAACTACTGGATTTCCATAATAGTAGTGTGTGAACAGAAACAGCCATGCTAGTTGGCAGCCTGTAGATAATAAGGTCAGTTAAAGTACATAGATATATGTATGCATATGTACATATATATATATATATATATATATATATATATATATATATATATATAAATATATCTATATATAGTTGTAGGAGTCAATGTGCATACACACTTGCTACAGGGAACATGAGAGAGGAATGGAGAATTGTGAATATAAAACACAGCCTGAAGCATGAGAGAGATACTAACCTTTACAGTCACAGAACACTGTCCACAGCATACCAGCATGGTCCCCGCCCTCACAATCTGAAAGGGCAACGCCTATCCCACATACCCTTTTATAGCACTGACCTGAAATCACAGTGAGAACTGCAATCAGTACACAACTGGCTGTATGCAATTAGTAAATGCTGGCTTACAATTGGTGCAGAGGCCATCACATGGACCTATGCAGATACCTACAAAAGCATCCAGTGCTAACACTCCCCACATGCAATACATTCATTGCATTGTCTGTAAGCAGACAGAGGGAGAGCGAGAAGTGAGAGAGAGAGAGAGAGAGAGAGAGAGCAAAAAAAAAATAAAAAACAGACACTGTGACTCTGTAACCTGAAGCTGTCAGCACTGACAGTAGCAGCAGCAAGCAGAAGCTGTGGTAACGCAACCAGCTGCGACAAACAGAGGTAATGCAAAGTAGCAGGTTAATAGTGTGCATACTGTGAACCCTCCAAATGTGTCATAGGTCTGTATCCATAGGTATGTCCATGTGATATGTTGTGTGTACGTAGTTCCACCAAAAGGGGATGACCATACATCACATGTCAAGCAGTCATAGGCCAGGATCCTGGCAGCATGTGTCTGTGCGTTGGCCCAGCAATGGCTGTAGTGACTGCTTTGAAATGTCAGCCAGGCTCAAAAGTCAGGATCAGCCCATCCCAAAGGCATACTGGCTGGGAACAAGTGTCTCCAGGTACCTGATGTCACTGCATATGCATCCCATACTGCATAATTCCATAGCTTAGCAGACCAGGCCCATTATGCATATGATGTGGTAATTCCCAGGGTCAGTCGAGGTGCCCCCTTAGTGGTGTGGGACCACTGTTGCTGTATGCCACTGCCCAGGTACATATCCTGTAGCATGGCCAAGATAAACTATCAGTGTTACATGCGGTGGTATGTCCTCTCAGAGTGGCGGTAGCACACATCCAGGGGGACAACGAGGTCACAGTGATGCTGTGTGTTCTCCTCTGCTGAGGGCAGCCCTCACCTGGACATGTGAGATGATAGGGAGGTTACATGCAGCTGGGATAAATATTTCAAAGGTGGGGGAGAAGGAGGGGGGATATGTGCACCAAACATGTCTGCAGGATTGTTGCCAATATGCGTGTGTTTTGTGAATGTTAAGTAGGTGTGGATTAACACAGAGCATATCTGAGGCATGTGGTCCATATGTGTAACATAACTGAAGAAGGCCTTGTGGTCATCCATAGTGTTTGTGTCCATTTCCCTCCCAGAGTAGGCCGTGGCTGTTGTTATGATGGACCGTAGTGTAGTACCAGTGCTGACCACAGATGCCTACCCTTAATGTGAATGTGCTCTGTCCTGCAGTAGCCTCCTGCTATTGTTATACAATCTGCCTCTGTCTGGGGTCCACTGGACAGGATGCCTAACCTTTGTGCATAGGGTCTGGGTTAGACATGTGTGTGCAAGTGTCATGCAATCCGTGGCATGTCCGTGGTAAGCATTTGCAAAGGGGTCAGCAGTGTGGCTTGTGGCTTCCACTGGCCCAGTGTGCTGCATGGATACCATCTCAGTCCCAGCAAGTGAATAACTGTCTAATCACATACATATCAAAGTAGTCTACTGTGCTGGTGGTGGTGGTGGGATATGTATATCCAGGCCGAGTAACATCTGTCCACATCACAGTAGTGGACGGTGTCCCACATACAGTACCTTGGGATGAACCCCCAGAGTGAGGTTGTGCATTGCACCTGTCAGTGTGTGCTGACCGATGGGGCATGCTACTACGTTGTGTGGAATGTGGCAGGTATTGTTGCACAGGTGTTGGCTGAGCACTGATATCTGGCCATGTACCTGTGTATCCACCACGACACACACACATGCAACATATGGGAGTAGTAGTATATCACTACACATGAGTATCATGTATAGTATGTGTGCCATATATTGCTGACATGGTCTGCTGATATCCTGTCTGTGTTCTCTTCCAGGGAGATGGCACAACAGCGTAACCCCGCCTACGCTGTGGCGGAAGATGAGGAGATCCACCAGAGCCTGGTGCGGGAGTATGACATGCTGTTTTCCCGCACCAGTCAGAATCAGCAGGAGAGGGCCGCACTGTGGCAAGACCTTGTCCGTAGGGTAAATGATATTGGCATGCATAACAGGACATATGAGCAGGTACGACATCACTGCAGTGATTTAATCTGAAGTGTCCGGCAGCGTGCATCAGATATCCACAGGCAACAGGTCGCCACAGGAGGTGGGGTGGCCACACATCCCCCCCTCACCAGACTGGAGGGGCTACTCGTAAGTGTTGTGGCTCCAGCCCCGGAACACCAACAGCAGTACACCTGCATTATGATGGAGGCTGGTTCCACACAGCAGCACGACATGGAGCGTGCAGGTAATATGCCATATGTACACCTGATTGTTCTGTACACTGTATCATATGCAAAATCAATGGCACAGATGTGCCCACTGACATTAATCTCATCATTTCTGCAGGTCCCTCCAGGGTTACAGCGAGACAGGCCATCCATGCTGGGTAGTGTGCTTAACATAACCTATAATAGTCCTGATAATGCTAGTAACAGTAGTGTAACTCAGTAGTGCTCTGTGTGTATACTGCAGGGTGTGCATGTGTGCAGGTGTGCCTGTGCCCATGTGTGCATGTGTGCAGGTGTGCCTGTGTCCACGTGTGCATCTGTGCAGGTGTGCCTGTGTCCACGTGTGCATCTGTGCATGTGTGCCTGTGTCCACGTGTGCATGCGTGCATGTGTGCCTGTGTGCATGTGTGCATGTGTGCATGTGTGCCTGTGTGCATGTGTCCATGTGTGCATGTGTGCATGTGTGTATAACTGCATCACTGGTAACAATGTCTGGAGACTGTAAACTGTGTTTCCTGTCTTCATTCCACAGGTTCTGGGGCTGCTCTGGTGACCTGCAGCAGGGAACCTGAATCCTGTGCCACGGCTACTGGTAATGATGATATATGTGTAATGGTACAGGAAGGTGTGTCAGGGTCTGCCATTGGTCAGCCAATTGACAGTACACAGCTGTCAACCCCATCATTGCGCACAGTCATCCTGCCTGTACATCCTTTGTCACCATTGTCCCTTGGTGATGGACAGGATACAGCGGGCATAGACCAGGGTAATGTGGTACCTGTGGCACATGTGTCCCCACACAGCAGCCATGGGCAGGGTCCTCCGATGGTACCACACAGACAGTTCCCCATGGGTTCTCGTGGGAGCATCCGTGGGCGTACTGCCTCTGGCTGACGTGCCCAAAGAGGTCTGTCAACCTCAGCTATGTTTTGGACTGTCATGCAGGCTCAGTCACTTATAGAAAGGTACACCAGACAGGGTCTGAGGGAGCTCAGAGCATGTCGCACAGCCATGACAGACAGTATGCGTGACATTGCGGATGCTATCCGTAACTTCACCGATGTCATAGACAGACGTTGTGGGGACATATTACAGCAGTTCCACAACCAGATGTCCATGAGCCAGGGCAATGGTGGGAATTTGCGGCGTCGACGTGGCCGTATGCCGTCAGCGGCAGCAGCTGGCAGTCGGCACGGATGACAACAGGCTCGCGCACGCCCCCATAGTGCCAGCAGCAGCCCCAGCAATGCTGGGTCTGTGCTGTCATCGGAACGCCCCAGGAGACCACATGCACGTGGCTCTGGACAGTCCCAACAGGGACATGTGTCCAGTCAACACCCCCCCGCTTCTGATGACAGTACCCAGTCCGGCTTTGTACTGGATACGGTCCATAGCACCCCTGCCAGGCACAGGTACCGTGTCCGTGCACACAGACACTGATCTGTATGGCCTGCCAGGTGCACTCTGTGGCTGTCCACAAACCCCTGTATATGGCAGCCATGAGGTGGAACTGTGTGCGTGCATACACACATGTGAAATGTTAACACTTAGGGCAACCACATACACGCACACACTGCACCAACACTGCACCAACCTGTACTGCTGCCCCTCACCAACACACATACACACACATGCCAATTGGTGGTATCAGTGGCTGACTCAGGCATACCTAATCCACACCCTGTGCATATGATGACACTGTGCCACCTCCTGCAATCTCCAACATCATTGCGGGAACAGGTAAACATGTTGGTGATGCACAGGGTGACTACATAGATGTGTATTAGTAGTATCATGTTGGTAACAGTACAGTGTGCTGCTATGACTGCGTGTGTACCCCAGCATGCCTGCTGTAGTAACTGTACGAATGTCCTGAATTGTTATCTGCACCCATAGTACATACCAAAGTATAACAGCTGCACATAATTGCATGCCGGTGGTAAGGTTGTCAACAGATAGCCGCATACATGGGTAGCACAGGGGGAAAGCTAACGCAAGTAGTGATATGCAATGGTGGACATGTACAGTAATGGTGTCAAGATGCCCACAACGACTATGCCATGTGGATGTTCGCGCATCTAGATATATGTGCAGTACCAATGTAGTCCAGATCACAAATAAGTATGACATAATATCGGTTCTACCATGGGCATCTGTGCTGCATATTCCTGGGTACATGTTGATAGTGCCTACATATTTGCATTGTTACTTACTGTTATTGTTACCCCTTCTTTGTTGCATAATGCAGTACTTCCAGCTCTGTGTACTGTAGCTTTGTTTGCATGCATGTTCGCTTGGGGTCCCCTGGAACACTGCTTACACCTGCAATGCAGAGTTACAGTGCTTCTGTAGACTGCTAGTGACATCTGCATAGCGTACCATATGTATGTCAACTTTACACATGACAGAACTTCACTGTCTGTCCTGTACACATGTACATTGCCTGTGACACATTGCACACGTCTTACCTGGCATTTACCCACGTGTGCAGTCATATATGTCAGTGCTATGAAACAGTGGCAGTCCACCCACACATACACACCTTCAGTATGTTGTTCCCCATTGGCCCTATGTGTTGGTACTCACCATGGCAATCACACTACTAGGGTGGCATGTGCAAAGGTAACCTGTGAATAGCCTCTATGGTCCAGTCGTGGTTTATGTGAGTCATGTGTCATTGTCACAGCTGCCACATGTATGCAGTCAGCCATCACCCTTGGCCAGGAACGTACAACACATGTGTGGGATTCCACCACACAGCCAATCTGGGGACTGGTCTCTCTGAACCCAGTAATGCCATACCCTGTCAGGTGGCATGTCATATATACTACATCCAGGACAAACGTCAACCCCAATCCCTGCTGCTACTATTGATAATACCCCTGAAGATGTTCCTGATAGCTTTGACCAGTCCTTTACTGAGACATTGCAGGCCCTAGCTAGCCATCTACCTCCTAGCTCCCCTGGTCCTGAAAGCAGCACCCCTAGAAAACTACTTGCATCCAGCTGCCAACCAGTCGCCACTTCACTTCTCCGTACCTTGATTGTAACAGTGAAACACACTACACTTTCTGCTGATCAACTCCCTGCCGAGTACCTATCAAAACCAGATGATGCTATTGCTTACCCTGTCTCAAAGGTAATCAAAGGAACCATGTTAGAATCTAACTTTCCCACCATCTGGAAAATGTCATATGTAATCCCACTTCACACAGGAGGCAGCTCTACTGAAGTCTCCAATTATAGGCCAATAGCTATACTCTCTCCACTTGCAGAGATTATGGAAACTTTCGTCATAGACAAGTCATGCACCACCTAATCCAAACTCGCATTATGGCAGACACTCAGCATGGCTTACGTCCTCATCACAGCACTACGTCAGGCCTCCTAGCCTTTACTAACACCATAAGCCATACTTGCAACATTAATTATATATCCACAGCCCTATTTTTGGATAATTCAAAGGCATACGATATGGTTGATTACCAACTTGTACTCCACACCCTGCAAAGACTGTCTAGATACTGGAGCCCTCCAATGGTGTCAATCCTACCTGCATGGTCGACAGCAGGCCGGCCTCTGGCAGAACAAACCCTCTAACCTTCTACCTAACACCCTCAGAGTACCACAAGGCTCTATACTAGGGCCCTTGCAGTCCTCCATCTTCATTAACGACCGTTATACTGTCATCCCAAAAGTCAGCTGTATCCAATATGCTGTATACTCTACTCTGATCTGCTCAGCCACATCTCCAGTAGAGTTATGGTCAGCTACCCAGACCACCTTTAATACAATAGCAAACTGGCTTTCTGAACATCGTCTGATCCTAAATCCCAATCAAACTAAACTGCTGTTATTCCACCAACACGTAGGTCTACCACTTTCACCGTTACCATAACATCAACTGATGGCACAATAATCTCCCCTGACCCATCTCGAAACTATTAGGTGTCATCATAGACAATAATCTCATATGTGACATACATGTTAACCAGATTAGCAAAGCCATCAATAGAAAACTAGGGTCACTTTACAGAATTAAAGCCTTCCTAGTCCCTCCAGCTAAAGGTGCCATAGCTCGCTCACACCTTGTTTCAACCCTTCTGTATGCATCCCCTCTACTCTCGAATATGAACAAGACTGTCCTTAACAAGCACTCGATTTACTACAACCACATTGCCAGGTTTGCCACTGGCCCGCCTTTTAGGACACATCATTGCATCAATCTAAATCAGCTTGGTTGGCTTGCAATACCCAGCCTAATACAGTATAACCAACTGATTATGGCCTATAAAATCCTCCATAATCCAGACAATACTCCTGCACTTCAATTATTATCACCCCCTATAACTATCCTAGACCGCTTCGATCCTCTAACAAAGTACTACTTCAGACTAGCAAGTTTAATAACACAGCTGGTGATTCTCTCTTTGCAAACCCTGTAAGTAGATCCTGGTACCCACTTCCAGCTGATATTACCCTACTGTCCACCTTAGGTCATTTAACAGTAGACTCAAACAACATTTGTCACTTAACTGGCTATGTCAATGTATCAAGCCTGGCTAACTCGAATGTGTAACTTCTGTGAACCACTTTACTGTGTAATTTTAATTTAATCCTGGCTTGTGCTCAGGTCTAACATTAACCTGTGGAACTTGTTTGACTTGCTTACTTATGTAATCTCTGTAAATAATCTGTTTGTACTATGTAATGCTAGTATTATGTAATGCTGTATCTGCTACCCTCGTAGCTTGTCTCCACGGGCCTCCCCTGGAAATGGACATGCATCCAGTTGGGCTATCCCAGTCAACAAATGTAGGATAAATAAATAAATCAATACAATATATTACAGTGACGACAATACCAGTCAGACATTGACACACACTGACAGCATGCTGAACACACTGGGGCAAACGTGGGGACTCAGACTAGCAGCCTGCCTGGGCATCACACACCTCCGCAGCTGGCACACAGGCATATGTTCCATCGGAACAGAGCACATGCCACACATGGCACGCACATCCCCTGTGCCACACACTCACAGCATGTAGGGCTACACAACACACCTGCTACAGACGTGTCAGATACCTGTCATGTGTGCTGCACTGGGGTCCCACTCAACAGGCTGTATCTGGTGAAGGTCACAGTGATATGACTCAGGGGCACTATGGTCCACCACAGCACACATGCATACAGGTCAGGCAGAGGCATGGACAGACATGACTCACTCATTGACCATACCAGTGTGGCTGCCTGAGACATACTTCCCTGGACTACATGATAGGGAACATAGAATGGATCTCTCAGCATGTGGCACAGGCCAGTATGAGCCTGATGTTGGTTGCCAACATACCCTCACCAGGTATTCTACCACTATATGTGGGAAGGGTGTTGTATGTCTACATTATGCTCAGTCTCCACTGTCATTCATAGGGTATCCACTGGCTGTCAACGTGTGCTTACATGCTAGGGAAGCCACATTGATGTGCACCGGTCATCTTGCACGTGGCACCCATGGCCCGATGTATAATGGCAAGGCTCCTTGGTACACACATACTGCCTTATGCTGCAGGACATGGTTTACATAGCGACCTCCGTGGGTATCACACAGGTTAGGACACTAACAGTGCTGCTACACAACAACAGCAGTGTACACCGGAAGATGCATGCACCAGACACTGCCCTCAGCAAGGTGAACTGAAATGTCTGTGCAGTACCAGATGCATGATTCATGGCTCACAGGTGTTACCCATCACTGACAGGTTATGCCCCATACCATGCCTGTCGTCCCCTACACATGTAACACACATGGATAGGGGGGTGGTATCCCAAGGTAACACAGATACACACACCTACAGGTTGTTGGCACAGCACAAACCATCAGGGCCTACTCATGTGCAGCTGACAGTGTGTCGGACTGCCATCTGGTTCATAGCCTGGCACACACAACCATCACATACACAGGAAGACCACCTATACTCCATAACAACACCGGCAATATGACAGTCTCATGAACTGCATTTATAAGGCCGTACTGCATCCAGCCGAACATTGTGTGTGAGCATTACTGTAGCTACAACACTCTAGTTGAAGAGTTCACAGCATGTGGTCACCGAATTGCAGTGGAATGACATGTTACCACTACCACAACAGGTGGGAACATGCAGCACCTGTACATCGGCTACATGTACACTATATGGCCCAGACCAGATGTGTATCTCCTACTGTAGGTCTTTCACCATAGACACCCACACTGTATAGGGACATACCACGTGCGGACCCTGCACAGTAAGACACAGTCATATTGGTATACCTTGCTAATACCATTTATCCACACGAAGCATGTGTCAGACATTGTAACTACTGCAGGTCACAGGTATTTATGTGTATGTGTCACACACATACATCATGTGTGCAATGCCATTGCTGGTTTAGGCAATGGCATGCATTGTTATGTACAAACACCCACACAAGGTCATACTGTGTGACACAACCACACGTGACAGTTGTGGGTTACCAAAACATACCTATCTGTACTCTGACAATGGTAATAGACACAGTAGCAGAGCACACTATTGGCATTACTAGCCAACTAGCCCTGTTTGGCTGTGCTGATAGTGTGGTGACATCCCCTGTGTTTACTGGGGGAGTATGCAGCATCTGGTGTATTGTAGTATTTGCTAAAAGGATCTGTTCCCTCACACTTGCATTTACACACACCCTACTACCCCCACACACATGCACACTTGCCATTTGCAGGATTCATTCCCCTACCTAACTAAGTCATGACACGTGAGAGGGATGCATTAGCAAAGCACACTATTCGGTTTACTAGATAGTTCCTCTTCTCTGGCTATACTTATAGGGTGCTGACAACATCAATACTTTGAAAGGGTAATGTGATCACCTGATTGCCAAAACTAACATGTTTTTCATACGGAAATGCAAACACACAAACTCCCCACATGCAAACACACACACATGTTATTTACAGGTTTCAAACTCCTACCTAATTACATTACGATATGCAGGGGAAACGCATTAGCAGAGTGCGCTATTCGCATTACTGGGAGGCTTCCCTTCTCCTGCTGTACTTATAGGGTGCTGACATCATCTGTGTTTAGAAAGGGGAGTGTGCATCCTGTAGTGTGTTCTCCCAGTTGCCAAAAGGGGCACATACCTCATACATATTCGCACACACACAATAACCCCCCTCATCCAAACACACACACTTGCAGGATTCAAGCCACTACATAACTATGTGATGACACTTGAGACGGATGCATTAGCAGAGCACGCTATTCACATTACTGGGAGGCTTTCCTTCTCCTGCTGTACTTATAGGGTGCTGACATCATCTGTGTTTAGAAAGGGGAGTGTGCATCCTGTAGTGTGTTCTCCCAGTTGCCAAAAGGAACATTTCCCTCATACATATCTGCACACACACACAATAACTCCCTTCATCCAAACACACACACTTGCCATTTGCAGGATTCAAACCACTACCTAACTATGTTATGACACTTGAGACGGATGCATTAGCAGAGCGTGCTATTCGCATTACTGGGAAGCTATCCTTCTCCTGCTGTACTTATAGGGTGCTGACATCATCTGTGTTTAGATAGGGGAGTGTGCATCCTGTAGTGTGTTCTCCCAGTTGCCAAAAGGAACATTTCCCTCTAACAGCCTTTCACACACACAAACCACACTCACCCACACACACACTGAGCATTTGCAGGATTCGAACCCCTACCTAACTATATTATGACACTTGAGGGAGACGCATTAGCAGAGCGCACTATCCGAATTACTGGGCATCTGATCTGCACCTGTAGTATTTCTAGGGTGCTGACATCTTCATTTCCACAGAGGTTTGTAGATGTAGTACTACCTGTCAGGTGGGGGATAGCATATATATGCATTTGCAGCCACCTACGTCAGGGTCAGATATGCACATCGCACTGGCAGGTTATGTTCTATACCATGCTTTGGGACCACAGCACCTGTAACACACAACAAAACCAGTCCAGAACACCACGCCCACATCCAGGACACACACTTAGCTTCCCTGGGAACAGTGCCAGGATATGCAGGTATTCACATACACCATTCCAGTTGTTAACATCAGGTACAGGCATATTGTGTGTGAGAACTACTCAGGCCTCTACCACTTTACCCTACCGCCACTACAATTTGTGGGTCCATGTGCTATGGCAGAACCACACACCACAGCCACATGGGTGAATACATATTGCACCTGCCCATCTGCAATGTGGGTACTCACTGTTCCACACCAGTAGTAGACCACCATTGTTGATACCTGCCCATGTCCACCTTTCCCTGGACATCCATATCTCATCTCCACCCCCAGGCAAGGTTGTCACTGCACACAAACTGTGTTTAGCATAAGCAGACTCTACACTTGTGTAGACTGGGGTGGATGACTTCAGAGGACCCATGCTGGAGGACTATACTGGCCACTCAGCATAATCCTTGACACTTGCATCCTATGAGCATGTGTACAGTTTGCATTGGTCATGCTATCCCACATATACCCATGACTGCTCCACAACAAGACACCTGTCAGCTGTACACCGGCCATATATGTGCAGTTCAACAGACAGAGCGACCAACTACATTGCAGAGCTGTAGCCCACAGAGGGAGGACATCTGTGGACGGTTCCAGCACAGCACTTTATTCACACATACTCATTACAACACAGTGTTGACAGTGGAATCGTCCAGAGAATGCAGATAGGGCTCCCCTCAGTCTGTTATTGACGGACACCTACTGTCAGAGATCCTCAGCAACCCTCTCACAGCACACACCGACAACATGGCTGTGGCTTAGCACATTCAATCCCTGAGACCTCCACGGTGCCCCTGCTTGACAGAGGCACAGCTCACTAGCCTCACATGTCGCCTTCTGTGACCTACTTTACAGTGGCACGGTAGCCTACTATCCTGGGGATGCAGATGCCAAGCACACTCTGGCTGAGCTGCCATTCCCTGGGGCAAGAAGCCTAGTATTGACCTCTACACCCATATATTCAATTGTCGGATGCACAATATTTGTTGTGCTGTTCTACTGTTTGCAGGTCTTTATTGCCATAGCATTCCCTGTTCCTATCACCAACTTGTGTATCTGTGGCAGATGTTTGCATATGACGGTGATCCACTATATCACTTATGTCTCTGTGGTCATTTACTGTGTGCACTGGGCTGATTGCTGTGTTGTGGTTGGTTCCTGGACTGACACGCATACAAATACCAGATATGTGTGGCCAACTGCTACACGGAGATATGGCCTAAGTGTGTGAGCATGCCCAGTTCAGCCTTTCCATGGCATGTTGTCTGACATATGCCTCATTTATCAAAGTGTGCGAGCATGCCCAGTGTGAGCTTTCCATATGTTGTACTCTGAAGTCCAACACATATTTGGGTGTGTGTGACCTTCGTCATTATCACACGTTTATGATTGTGTGCTGGGTGTCATGTTGTGTACTAACTGGCCAACTGCTTCGTGTCTGCCACAACAGGGATTATACTGTGCCTGCAGGAATTGCATGGGATACTTTGCAGACAGTTCTCAACATACTTTCATAATGACCTAACACTGTAGTACCGTATAGTGCACTGGTTTGGTATTTCACTGTAGTGGACAGTATCCTGGGCTTTAGTCCTATCACTGCTTGACTTCTTCATAGTGAGCACGACAGACTGTGTAGGGGCCAGTTGTGCACATATGACCATGTTGCAATATGTTCAGATATGGACTACCTACACCAGGCTCGCCCAACATTGCTAGTGTATTCCACAACATGGGTGGACATTGGCAAACACTAGCGATGTTCTGTAGGCCATTGCTGATGGTAGTCACAGGGTGTGTTTGTCCTTCGACACACATTGTAACTGGAGTTTGCCATTACATATGTCATGGTTGGTATACTGTGCCTCTGTCTACCTCTGACATAACAGTGATACCCAGGGTAGCCTACCATCTCCCATACACTCATCAGGATGCCTCTTGAGGGGTGTCGATATGTGGCACTCTTGCTGACCTGTACCAGGAGTTTACTGCAGTGTGGGGGTGCCTTCTGTGTTATGGATCATTCTGTACAGCTTGTCCTATGTATGTCAGTGCTGGGGTTCAGGTCTCTCATGTGCATAGCTCACTGCCATTCAGATTGTACAAGGTGCAACATGTTCATTCATTCCAGGTTGGACATGGCATCATACATCAGGCACAGCTTTCCTGTAGCCGGGAAGGATGGCAGTGTGTGGGGCTGCAGTTTGTTTACTCAGGCAACACATGGCATCTGTTCAGGCTCTTTGCTACCCCTGGTGGGGTACTGTTGTGGACTTTACAGTTGTTGGAGGTATCTGCTGTGATATATCCCACAGGGGCTATTGTAGTCAGTTGTGATGCTGATGGAGGATGGCTGCAGAGCCAGAGTGAGTTCCCCTTATCTGCATCTGCCAGCCTTCATGTTTGGGTGGGTATATGGTACATGTTTCTGCGAACACTACAGACACATGTTTGTCCAGTGCAGGTTATTTATCACCTTTTGTACCCAGGTCTCACATTACATGTTAGGTGCCTCATGGGTTAACACCTGTGTGGTAATTTGTGGGCACTTACTGTATATCCACAGTGGTTGTCTATACACATTTCTGTGATTAGCTTGCTGACTTGGCTATGGCTACAGTTGTTTGTTTGTAGGTGGCCCTTTTGTGGGTTGCTTGTGTCAGCTGGGGGTTGGATATGGTGGGCTGTTTGTACTCCTCTGCATACATGCTCAGTCACAGTCCTTCCATGTTGGCCTATACCTATGGGACATGTATACAGAACGGGGGGGGGGCAAGACCAGGCCTTGTGGGATGCCACTCATATCCGCTTTGTAGTCTGGCATGGATGCAGCATGTCTGACCATGTCAGTTCTGTCCTTGGTCTGCTTTGCAACCCCTCTACTGACATAGGGGTGTATATTTAAGCTGGTGAACATATCCATACTGAACACATACGGTATGGTCTAGAAGCATGTGCACGGTCCAGCTACGCTGTGTGGACCACATAGCCCTCATCAATGACCTTAATGACTGCTTCAAATGGGTCAGACATGTTTAGGGGCCGGTTCTGCAGTTACAACAGCCACAGTGTGTCGGGTCCGGTATCAGTAGGTCCACTTTAGCCTTCTGTCTGCGGTACATACTGATCCTTTCCATAGCTGTGCAGAACAAGCTTGTCAGGATCCTGGGGTGTTAGTTTGGAGTATCCATTCAGGCAACACCTTTGTTGTGATGGACCACTGTTGTTGTACACTGCTCTTTGGGTACATACCCTGTGGTAAGGCTGACATTGGCCAGTAGTGTGATTTTGCATTCCATTACTCTTGGGGTCCATGTTGGCCTCAGCACAGGACACCATCACATACCTTTGCTGCTGTGTGTTCTGCTTTGCAGATGATGGCTGTTACCTCAGCATCTGCAATGTCAGGGGACCATCTACTGGGATAGGTATTTTGCACTCGGTGTGGGGGGGGTGTTTGCACTGCACCTGACAGGTTGTATGTTAGTAATATGTGTGTATGTTTGGTATGTTGTTTGTAATATCTGTGTGATTCGGAGCATATCTGTGGATGACCAACATAGTTCCTACCATCAGTTGGGTAAGCCTTGTGATTATCCTTAGTGTCCTGTACGTGTTGTATCTTCATAGGTTCATGGGTTCATAGTAGGCTAGACACTCTAGGCCATTGGTAAGCCTAGCTAGAGTGTGTGTGTCTTTCGCCACCCCTTGCTATGTTCAATTATGGCCATTTATGAGGTTCTTCTCTGTGCCTCTGTCTGGTTGTGACACAGTGGGGACCCCCAGTATACATGTACGGTCATCCATCCACTTGGCAATATTCCTGTTGAGGGGTGTCAGTGAGGGGCTCTGCCTACCATGGATTGGGATCCTGTTTCTGGGTGTGGGGAGCCTATGGGTTATGTATCTGTCCCTCCAGCACATCTTATTTCATTATGTGTTGAGGTTGACATCTGTGACTCTCACAGCTCCAATGGCTTTGATTTCCTGTGGTGTAGCATGTCCATTACTCCTGTGTTGGACATGGCCTGGTACAACAGACATACAATGCCTCTGTGTAGGCAGTGTGTGACTGCAGTCAGCTGGGGTGTCTACAGCCAGGCAGCATATGACATATATTTCGCACCCTTTATCCTGTTGGTGGGGTAACTATGAGGTCTTCCAAACCGCTGCAGGTGTCACGTATGGTACATCCCATATGAGTCATTGTACTAGATTATGGGTCTGATAAGGGAACAGTACAACAGCACAGTGACCCATGTTGATGTTGGTGTGAATCCTTTCATGATACGGTGTCCAGTATCAACAGTCTTCATAGCCACATTGGCATTGTGGCTGTCACATGACAGATTAATGTCGACCTGTGTCCCTAGGTCCCTGATGACTCCTTGCATACATAATGGTTTGACACCTATGTGGTACTTTGTGTACCTTGTCTGGTATTTGGTGGGACATCCATACTGTCCAGTGTCTTTGGATGTCTGGGTGGGGTTCTTGTGTGTGAGAGTGTGGTCTGTCGCATGCTACAGACTGTACAGCAGTTTTGACTACAGTTATGTGCACATGGGTGGTGTCCGCTGCTTTGTGCATTGTCAGTTACCTGGCTATATGGGTGTCTGTGCTGCATATGGATACTCCCCCTCCTTTGATGTCTTGGTGCAGGTGTTGGAGCCATAACGCATGGTATGTGGTATAACCTAGTAGTGCTGGTGTGGTATCACTAGGCCTGCAGCAGGCTTCTGTCACTGGACAGGCATCAATGTTCTCCATAATGGGAAGTGCCTCAGGGGCATGCATATTGCAGTTTACACATCTGGCATTGGGCAGCATTACCCTTATGTTTCCTACCACTTATGTTTTCTAGGGTGGTGGGTAGTCTTTTTGGCCTTGCCTACATACGGCTCTATGGAGGAGGCAAAGGCCTTATCCAGTATCCAGATGCACACGGGTAACAGCTGACAGCCACCCCTGTAACAGCAGCATGGCTTGTCATGCTTGACATCTCCACACATTACACCCTCTTGGACTGACAGCTGTAACTGTGCCAGCTGTTAAACATGAGCATTCTGTGTTTGTACTGTGACATCATTCTTGGTGAGGGTTGGATGCTGCACATAGCCAGTGTCATCCCGCCCTGGGGTACATACTCGGAGGGACCATCCATGTCTCATTTGTTGTTGACCAGGGAGGTACATCTCAGGTAATTCACACCAGCATGGACATTGAGTGCATCATATTTCTGCTTGCTTTGGGGTGACCTGCGTACTTGTGTTACGTGGCATTTTGTGGCTACCTACAAGCAGCTTACTCTACCCTTTCCCTTGTTCAGTCTGGTGAGTGGGACAGCTGTGTTTCTGCCTATACAGACACCTATTACGACTGTATCAGGCATTTGTTTCTCCTTCGGGCCTGTGACTGTTTGGCACACCAGCTTTGCGTACTATTTGTTGCATGTGCTATGTTTGAAGGTTGTGGTTGCTTGTGATCTACTTTGGAGGCGTCTGTTGGTGTGGTGTGTTTGTAATTGAGGACTCCGGGAATATTTGTCTGTGTTTATGTGTTTGGTTTACAGTTGTGGTAGGTCTATGTGGGACTGGGTTTGTGGTGTATGTGGTTACCTTCTCCTCCTGACTAGTGTTGATAGTACTGGCTTGTTGGAGCTCAACCTCTGCTTTGGATACATGGATGCATCTATCACATATGTTTGTATTTATTCGGGGGTGTTGTGGTTGTCTGTGTACTTGGTACTGGCGTCACATTGCCTCTGGATTCATAGGTTATACTTGTTGTGGCTGGACTTAGTGGATTGCATGTGTGGACATATGTTGTTGCCATACTACTGGTCAGTGATTACTTCCCTTTTTATGTTTGCTCTATCATGTGGTATCTTCCTCATTCTCTTGCATGGTTTGGTAATGGCTGGAGCCCAGCATGCCAGATGTCTGCATGTATGGCATTGTGTGTTGTTGTTATTTGTGATTGCATACTCCAAGCATTCCTGGCTGTGTTCATGGAATGCCTGTATAACATGTTCTGTGGTGTGTGCCATATTCTGCACTTGCACAGGGCCTTTTGTGTATTCAACATCGGTTTTGAGGGCTGCAACCTATACTTTACACATGTTTTTCACTGTGGTATTCTGGCCAGGGACTGGGGTCAGGGTGTGTATTTCCAGTGTGCTTACTCTATGGTCTGGTCTTATCAGTGAGGGGTACACTTCTCATCTTGCCATCCAGTACACATGTTGCTGATTATCACATCCAGTATGCTTACCCCTCTTGTGGGGGTAGTACATTGTTCCTGGGCATTTTGGTTTATGGAATCTGGGTAATTTTCCCCTACTGTGTTGGTGCTAGTACGATGCTACTGGTGTATGTCTGGGTATTTTCAGTCGAGCAATATAATGTGGTTTGGGGGGCTTGATATATTCATGTATTCCGACATAGGCCAGGTGATGTTCCTGGTATTAGGACAGTGGTCTGCAGCAGGCTATCTACTGCGAGGCAGTTTTAGCCATTGGTATTTGACCATGGCTATTCCATGCTGCTTCTTGTTGTGGTACCAACATGGGGGTGTGGTATCCTTGCCATTTCTTGCTAGTCACCCTCCTTTTGTAGCTTGTTCCATGTTTTGCGGCTGTACAGCACAGTATGAGGTGTGACCTGGTAGTGCTAGGGTGCTGCTGTGAGCCTTGCCCAGTTCTCTATTACAGGACTGGTATCTACATTCTCCTTACTGTGTGCGTTTACACTGCACACATCTTGCTGTTTGTACATCTGTCATGGGGTAGTATTACATCTAGGTTCCTATCCCTTGTAGAACCTATGAGGTTGGGTTTGTGTTTTGAGACTTACCTATTCAGGGCATGTTGTGGGTACTGACAGCCTTTGCCAGTATCCATGGGGCATGGCATGCTAGGTGCATGCCACCCCTAGCAGGTGGTGCATCATGTCAAACTCCGCATATCTTCCCAGCCTGTGACACATTGGCTCCCCTTTGACTGACTGCATTACTTCAGCCAATTATTGTACTTGATCTTCTTGTCTTCATAGTGTGGCATCATGCTTGGTGAGGGTGAGATGTTAGGCAGGGTCTTCATGTTTGCATATACTAGATGGTGTTACATTGCTTGACACATGGCAATCATGCCTCAGGTGGTGCTGCAGGGCTGCCTCTGTTGGATGCACATACTACACTCCCTGTACATGTTTGAGAGCAGGTTGTGTCATGTTAGGCATCCCTGTTACTATATGAGTGAGTCAGAGAGGGTTATCATTCCCAGGGTTCCTACTGTGCCAGTGTATGTGCTATGCGTTGCCTCTTTGCCAAGGCCAGGGCATACTGGGCACGCCTCTTTCTGCCTACTGGGGCAGGCTCAGGTTGTTCCTCCTCCGAGTCACGCTCTGCCTGTGATGGCCTTGGCAATGGTGGGGTGCTGTTTGGCCCGGCCCTATGCTGGTCCTGCTGCAGCTGTTTTTGCAAGATCATATTATGTAGCATAGCACATACCATGACAATTTGGGTGCATGTAGTTGGTGTGTACTGCAAGGCTCCACCAGATGTGTCCAGACACCGGAACCATGACTTGAGCAGCCCAAACACACGCTCTATCACATTACGTGTTTGTGCGTGTGCCTCATTATGGCGTTCCTGTTCAGGTGTGTGTGCGTCCCTGATGGGTGTCATCAGCCACGGCTCCAGTGCATAACCTGCATTCCCCACTAGGTGTCCGTGTGGGATGTCCCCATTGGCAAATGTCTGGTACAGCTGCATCAAATGCCAGATGTGGGAATCGTGATAACTCCCAGGGCAGCCAGCACACACATTCATTATTATGCCCTGGGCATCACACACGACCTGGCAGTTGATGGAGGGGAAGCCCTTGCAGTTAATGTAGGCCCTACCTCGCTCACCTGCTGGTGCTTTGATGCGTATATGCGTGCAGTCTATAGCACCCAGTACCTCAGGGTATTCCGCTATTTGCTGGAAGAGAAGCATATTGCTGGCCAATACCTCACGGGCATTGGGGAAATATACATGATCACCGACATGTGCTGACATGGCATCCAGGAACTGATGTAGTACCCTGGAGGCTGATGCCTGTGATATCCCCATCATATCGCCAGTTGGTCTCTGGAAGGTACCTGTTGCTAGTATTCTTAGGCCAGCACATACCTTGGTTTCCACTGGGATGGGTTCCCTTCTGTTGGTTCTGTGTGTGAGGCGTGGCCTGCACAGCTCAACAATCTGCTGCAGGAGCTCTCTGTCCACTCTATAGCGCTCTACTATCTCCAGCTCATGTAACCTGTGGTAGGTGACCCTGGGCCTGTACACTCTTCTCCGTCTCCTCACTGTGGGTTGTCTGGCACCATCTGCATTGTCACCACCCTCAGCAAGTCGCTTATGTCTCATTATGACAGCTATGGCAGCCCCTAACATTTCTGCTCTGAGTGAAGCTTTTTCAGTTTTCACTTCTATTAGCTTACTCCTGTCTTGCAGTGTCTCTTAATGGAAACATCCTGCACTACTGTTTGCAGAGTTTTAAGTGCTGGGCTGGGCTACTATTCTGCCTGTGTAATTGCCTGCTTCTAATTGTTTTCACCTGCTAGCTTCAGCAGTTATCCCTGCTAGCTTCCTATTAATTCTGTTGCTTCCTTTTTCCTCTCTGTTTCCTCAGGGGGGAGCAACTTGCATACTATCTGAAACATGCTCACAGTGGCTTACACGCGCGCACACGTGCTTACACAGTTAAGAATCTACTTATTCAGGTTTAAACACGAGTACACCCGCGCAAACACTGTTACACATCTGCCAACAGCCTCCAACATACTCAGACTGCCTTACACGTGCGCACACCCGCGCAAACAGTGTTAAACATCTCCCAACACGCTCCCACATGCTCACACTGCCTTACTCGCGCGCACACTGCCTTACTCACGCTTCATGGCGCACACACGTGCGCATGCACGGCCAGCAAGAAACTTTGGTGTAGGTAACAGTGTACACCTTCCATTTCTTGACTTTCCATGACTTATCTAGTGGCACACCTCTTTCCATGATCTGTGCCTGTCATCTGTCATGTTACACTGGCCTCCAATGAACTGCATTTCTTTCTACCATTCCCCCCTGTGATGTCACCTATCTCCTACTCTATTCCTCCCCCTTTTGTATCTCTTACACTACTCAGACTGTGCTCATTTGGTATGTGACTGTGAGATTCAGTATCCTAACCCTCATTTACATGAGATTGCCTACTAATGCTTAGTTACATGTCTTAGACTCAGCTTCCCCCCTTAGCAACCACTACTCTGTGGCCATGTTGGTTTTGGTCTGCTGGTCCCTGCATTGTCATTCCATGTATTGCATGAAACCCACATTTGTGGGTTTATAACCTTCTTTTTTATGGTTTTATACAGCGCAGCCCGTTTGCGCGGGGTTGCGCTGGGTTTAAACATCGGCGATTGCCGAAAAAAAAAATCATATTTTTAATATTTTTGCATCGGGTTATCTTGCCAATGGCCACATATTTGGCCATTGGCATGCTGCCTGAATCATATGCAACCTTTTTTTGGAGCTGACATCGTTCCGTTGTGGATTTTGCAGAAATGTACTCAGTTGTCAACTGAGTACATTTCTGCAGCTAAAACGTCTCCTACACGGACTGGTTTCTGCTTCGTGGATCGCTAATATACCTCATTTGCATACCTTTCAGATGCAAGTGAATTATTTAGCATGTCCACGCTCAGTCCATGTAAGAGACGTTTTAGCTGGTCTCTTACATGGAGTTTAGGGCTGTTCCTGGATCGCGAGGCTTGCATGGAGTGTTGCACGTCTCTTACACTCCGTGCAAGCCTTCGTGAATCCTGCCCATTGTCATTAGAGATCTAGCCACTCTTGTTGATGGCTGCCCATGATTTGATCATCATGTCTTACCTTTAGTTAGAAAATCCTTTTGTCTGTCTCAAATAATAACCCAAACTACCTTAACTAGGGTCAGAGAGAGCAGTCTTTCTTTCACTGTACTCATTGTTTATCTCCCCAGTTATTTAATTGAATGCCCCCGTTGATATGTTCCAGTCAAAATATATCACTCATCTGGAGAGACCCTAGAGGATTCTAACTACAGCATCACCCTCCCCAAGTTGCTTAGTAGCCCAGACCAGTTGGCAGCTCTCTATATTCTGTGAATTCCATTAAACTCCTCCCATGGTGATCTATGCTTAGCCTCCTTGGACATGAATGACCCTACCCTTATGGACCAATTATTTCTTTGTAGAACTAGTGGTTTCTCAAGAAAACAGCTTGAACTATTTTACACAATGGAAGAAAAGAAACTGCCTTGAATGTGAACATTGCTGAGAGGCCTAAGCAATATTTTTAGGAAATCCCATACCTGGTGATCATGCCCTAGCTTGAGGATACAGATGCAGAAGCAAAGGAAGGGAATGGGTCTCAGACATCTAAACTGTCACTATTTTGGAGAAACATCCCTATCTCTAGTCCTGATTTACTTCTGCATAATTTAGATATTTTTGTAGATATGCCCTGATTTTCAAGCATAATTTACCTTTTCACACAGCTTTCTGAATCATCCTTATCACATTTGATTTCTGAAGCTATCCAGTACACAGAACACCATCCTAAATGACCACTATACCAATGGCACAAATAATTTAAAGAAAGAATATGCACATCTTACTTCTCCCTTTTCTAGAAGCAAAAATAAATGACCTTGTATGTTAGAATGATTCAATAAAGTTCATTGAATTCTACAGATTTTACACCATGTCTTTGACAATGTGCTTATATTTTCCATAACTTTTGCACTCTTGTTTTTTTATGTGTTTCTGATTAGTGTCCCAAATTCCTACTGAAATTGGGAATATATATGTGCTATTTGCTATTCTGCTATTTTACTAATTACATGTCCAGATTTTTAGCCAGTTTTTAAGAGCACTTGTACCTATTTTCTACATCTGCAGGTTGAGATGAATGAAGTGTTTTTCCCTATAAATGTAATCAATGCATCATTTAAACAAACATGAGCTGGCAAGATTGCAGCAGTGGATGAAATCTAGAGAGAATTGATGAACTCATTGAATATTTCTGCTTTGTCATGATTAATGTACCTTTTTAATGAAGCATTAGATATGGAGACTTTATCTCTGGTCTGGCAAAATAAGGTGGTTCCTATTTAAAAGTAGAACCAGAAGCATTTGTTGCATTTATGGATAGATTCTGCTCCTTGCCTTCAGTAGAAAAGCTATAACAGGTTGCTGGAAAACTATCTCTCTCTGACAACTGAATGTATCCTTCAGAAAGATCTCTGTCAATTTTGTCCTGACCATGGATCAAGTCTCTATTCTTGCATGAATATTAAAGAGATCATGGATAGTTTACCAATATATATATGGACTGCGGAATGCCTCAAGAGAGGCATTAAAAGCAAGGACTGCAGCAGTCACAGCTGTGTGCAGTATCTCTGTGCATTTGAGGAGAAAATGTTGCACCTAAATTCTCAGTGTAATAATTGAACAGGATACCAAGGTGACTCTGGGATGTGGAGAGAATCGAGTTTGGGGACATAATGTCTGTATCTTTATCATTTGCATATGAGGTTACTATCTTGTCTGAAGTGTCTGAACTTCAATATGTTCTGTAAGAGTTTGCTACTGGCTATGAAATAGTTGTACCGTGATGCTTGTGTAACTATAATAGCCTGTGTACTTAGATAGGTAGGGGTTCTATTCTCACTGCAGTCAATTGAGAAGAATTCAGCATCCCCAAGTCTGAGGTCATAGTTTTCTCCCAGAAATTAGTGGCTTTTTAATGCATGTGAGACAGGAACAGCTTGCCCAAAAAAAATAATGGAAGCTTCTGAGGTTCTTCTTCATGAGTGAAAGCAGAGGGGCCACAAAGGCTAATGAGTAGATAGGTACAGCAGCAGTACAGCAGGTGTTATACAGGGTCCATGTCAGATGGATGAAAGCACACTTCAGCAAAGACCACATTGCCGAGATGACTCCACCAACAGGGCAAATCCCCAACAACGGTAAGTCAATGTATTATGGAATGGGATACATTCCCGTTTCTCTAATACACTCAAAAACCACATCACAACATGTATAGCAGTGGGGCAAGCCCCACTGCACTCCCCCACACCCCCCTACTTAAATATACCAACTCCGAGATCGCACTACAGTGGGGAATGGGACTAACTCCCAGTCTGCACTACTTACTGTTGTCAGGGATTTGTCCTGTTGGCAGAGTCATCTCGGCGATGTGGTCTTCATTGAAGTGCGCTTTTGTCCATCAGACATGGGCCCGTTAAGCATGGTTATCATATTGAGCTGAAAGCTGGTTACTAAGCTGAAACTGTCTACTTACTCTTCCATCTCTATTCCCATTCCTCTCTAGATCAAGAGCTTATGGACAATAAGATGAAATTGTGAACGTAAGTGGTCTAAATGAATTTCCCTTGCAATGATGCTGGAATCACTTCCATGGCACAGTGAATAGCTCATTATTCTCTATAAAGTTAAGAGTGCACCATTGTTCAAGTAGTGACATGAGCTGGTTTGGACACTTAAGAATGATATTTCCTGTAGTAAGTTTACTACACACAGCTTGCCAGCAGGAGGTCCCCACACAGACCCAACACAAGCTAGAAAGATTGTATCTATCAAATTCCATGTAAACACATGGTGTTCCACAAGAACTATTGGTGGCATATATGGAGTACTTGTTTGCCATGTTTAACTTAGTGGATCCCTCCTGAGGTCAAAAAGTTTAGGAAAAGAATACATACAAAACATTAAGGAAGGTTAAGCTTTTGCCTTTTAATACACTGTTGGATTACTTTGAATAACAAAGAAACAAACAAACCAAAAACAAAGGAACAAACAAACAGTGTCCAGTGACTGCCAATAAACATGCTTGCAAGCACCACAATAAAAACATTATCTGGCTTGTGGTATACCTTGACTTCAAAGCCCATACAGAAATAGTATTTCACAAGTTAGTTAAAATGTTTTCTAATACAAGCTCTTTACAGAGATTCAATTTTCTGCATGTGCAATTATTTAACCTACTTCATGAGTGTGATAGAATATGTGTATCAAATTACTGGACAATGTTAGTACTAGAAATAATCTAGGCTTTTTTAATGAGTGATTCTTCTCTTTGATGTGTGCCTAATTCTCTGCATAAGCATCTATGGCTCTTAAGACATGCAACTGGAAAACCTACCTTTAGAAATTGGGAAGCTCACTTACTGCATCCTGTTATACAGTGCATGCAATAGTCTGTCATCTTCATGCAATGGAATTTGTTACTTTTTAGAACAGATGGACTCCTAAGGAAGTTAACATATAAAGTTATTGCATGTTAAGCATACTAGGAGACAAAAACTAGAAAAGGTAGACTGCACATCTTGAATATTTCAGAACTGTAAAATGCATCTCCTGTGATTCTCTGTAATATTATGTTGTTCCCAGTTTGTAAATTTAAAATATGTTTAATGCTTTTGATTGTGCGCAGCAATTATCAGAGTATGCTGATGTTATGCTGCATGACAAACGATATTCATTTGTATAATTTTGTATTGCTGATAATGACACTAGACACAGCTATACAAAATTAGACTGCAACTTTAACAACTTGCAGACTGGCAGCACGGCAAATGGTACTTAACATCTCAACATCTTCTCAACTATTTATCTGGCAGACCAGACTGAATATATCAGTGGTACATACATTCTTAAAGGTACCTTTTCCTAGAGAGAAAAAGAGAGAGAAAGACACACACACACACACACACACACACACACACACACACACACACACACACACACACACACACACACACACGCGGGCATATTTAAAGTTTTATGGCCTTTTTAAATCACAGCTGATAACTGAACTATATACTATGTAATTGAATATGTTGACAGCATTGAAAAAATAAAATAATCAAGTATTAAAAAGCAATCAGTTTAAGTTGCCCTGTCAGCTGGGTTTGATACTTGTTTGTTTACTCTTATATCAGGATTTAAGTTACAATTTTTTTTTAACTAATCCGGTAACTCAAGTCACAACAAATCAATCATTTTGTGATATTATGTAAAACAAACTATGGTACTGTTCCTTTAATTCTGGGAAACTGAGTTGTTTAATTTTACTGTAGGATTGCAGACCACCCCATGACATTAAGTTAACAATAAACCAAAATACCCTATATGTTCTATGCTCATAAACTCTTGATTTTGTAAGATCCTTCAAGGCTGACTTAAATCAGTTTCCCATCTGATTAAGTACTTCAGCTCTATCTTAGACTTAGAATAAACAAAAACAAGAAACATTTTTCCCCTTTACAACTTATACTCTCTACCTTAGTTTCACTGTTTCATAGGCAAACTGTCCATGCAGGCCATTTTAAATGTAGACAATTTCTCTTTTTATGCTCAAGAAAACCTATCCCATTTGATTATAGATTGGTCTTACCCATCCCATGGTCAATAATTATATATTACCCGTAACGAGAATAACTGAGATCATACCATAGTTAATTTGAGGGGACCCATGAATGGAATAAAGCTTTTAGGAGATCCCTATGTCTATTAGTAGAACAGGGGCAGTCCCAGGGTAAATTTTCTGTTTAATAAAAGATGAACTGCAGACTCTGGAAATGCTCAATATAATTAAGATGATTCTTTAATAATCCTCAAAGCTTTCGGGTACATATACCCTTCCTCAGTGTAGTCATAATAAACATTCAACATAAAAAATAACTTCAGTTTATGTAACAATTAAGAAACCATGTGACACAGGAATAAATGTTATGGTTGCCATTAAATCCATACTTAAAATGAAGTCGAACTGCTTGCATTAGTAATATTTTTATGTGTGTATATAATGGTTTGGCTTCTTATATTCAACTACATTGTGAATATATTTTTAATGGGTAATTCTCTTTAAGGCAATTTCAATTGCTGATTGTGATTGGCTGTGTCACATGGTTTCCTGATTGTTATATAAACTGAAGATTTTATGTTGAATATTTTCTGATTACACTGAAGAAGGGTATATGTACCTGAAAGCTTTGTGAATTATTAAAGAAGCATTTTAGTTATATTGTTTTCAGAGTCTGCAGTTCAACTTTTGTTTCATCATTTTGCACACTCAGTTTACCTTTGTGTTGGTCTACTTCTTCCTGCTGTAAATTTTCTGTTTCCCATTCATAAAGCTAAGTTATGCTTGAAAATTGACAGGAATGAACTTTGTGTTATGTGGATGGAGAGTCTGTTCCACAGCAGTAGTATCCTCTGTGAGATATATTTGTCCTTCCAAACCATTCTGCTGATGTTGCAGAAGTGTTTCAGCTCCATAGATGAAGTATGGCTGATGATATTTCACTTGCTAATGAGCAGTAAATGTGTCATCAATGAGTGTGAGGATTCCTTGTATGCCGGACACAGGTCACCTGTTAGCAGTCTGTGGGATACCAAGTGTAGTGATAGGGCTTTGAGTTGACCTATGCAGGACATATTATTTAGGTCTTTTATCCTTTTAGTAAGGTATCTCTGTGGGAATTCCACTTGTTGCATGTTTCTGGACTGATACATGCCAAAGGGGGCATTATATTCAAATCTTTTTTTTTTTTTTTTTTTTTTTTGTGCTGAAGGTGTCACTCATCTGGTCAGGGTAAAAGAGACAAACATTCGTGGGTTCAGTTCAAGCAACCTTATTACACACTAACACATCAGAAATGAGGCTTTGTAACTTAAACTTAAATAAATTTATAAACAGACTGACTACTACACTCATCTGGCTGTTCTCTCAAAATGGCACTGCTGCCTGCACATGCTCACAATTTATATGCACGTGCTTACATCTGGAAATGCTTCTTAATGTACATACACATGCTCTAATCTACAGATAGGACTAAATATCTTAACTTTTTTCAATCAATCTTCAGTTTATATCATATCACAATCAGTTATATGAGATCTACAAATTAAAATGTTGGAGACTACACACTTTGATTTCTGAAGTTGGCCCTTGTAATGACTGCAGGTTGGTTGAGCATCAGTCATAACTGAGTGTTTACTGCTGCCATTTAGTTTCAATTACTATATCGGAAAAGAGCATTTCAGTATTACTGCTCTGATATTACCTTTTTATCCTTTTTAGTGAATCACACAGCATACACTTTTAAATATGTTATCCCTGTTCAATTCATCATTAAAAGTACATGTGGTGAATAAATGGATTAAGAAGCTTCAAATGAACATCAGGAGCCTCTTCTCTGTAGTTTAAATCATGGTGCATGACATGTTTTATTTCCATGGACTTGATAACATGGCCTCTCACTTATTCCCTACATAACTGTGTCTACTCACTTTAGCTTCATCTTAGACATGTTTTATCTTAATGGCTTACCATGTCCTGAGGAAATAGGGTTAGTAGCAACTTTGTGTCAGGTCATGGGATAATTATTAAAACCATTCTCCTTCGCTATCATACAGATATTTGGAGCACTCTCTGGAGGGACAATTTCTAACCTATACTCAGAGACAGAGTGATTCTGTTATTCCAAATAAAGCAAAGAGATGAACAGTTTACAGTAGCCCCTGCTACTATCTGTGACACAAAATGCTCTCTCTCTTTTTCAATATTCTGGTCTATGACCTTTAAGATCAGGCACCATTAGCATTTTATCCTGAGTATTTGATGAGATGTGTCACTCACAGAAAGGCTAACTAAATGCTGGATCAATATAATATGAGTTTAGTACATATGTACTCATCTTTCATTTTAGCACATATGTACTCATCTTTTTTAGCGGCCTGAAAAACTTAAATCCAGCAAACTGCCATACAAGCTGGTCCTTCTGTAAGCCCCAGTTCCCTGAGATGTCAGTGCTACCCTGCTCTTTCATTAGATGCTACAAACATCTTCTTCTTCTTCTTTTGGCTTTTCCCGGTTAGGGGTCACCACAGCAGATCACCTGTCTGCTCATGATTGGCAGTAGAGTTCTACGGTGTTGAGTTGTCAGCCCAGCGCCTGACCTTCCACAGAAGGCACACACATGCACACACTCACACCTAAGGCCAATTTAGAGTGTCCATTCCACCTACAGCATATCTTTGTAAAGAAACCGGAGCACCCAGAGGAAACCCACACGACCAGAGGGAGGACATGCAGACTCCGCACAGAAGGCACCCCAGCCAAGGATTGAACCAGAGAATCTCTTGCTGTGAGGCAACAATGCTAACTGCTGTACCATCGTGGCCACCTTCATTAGATACTACAAGCATTTTATGGGCGAAACACATGGATTGACCTGAATATTAAGTCTGTTACCATCAATCAACTGATTATACAGGAACAGTATTCTTAATGGGGAAAGAATATAAAAATGACCTTAAAGTAGAGAGGCATTTCATAAATTTAATGATATCTAAGATGCCTTTTTTAAGGGAAAGTTGTAAGCATCAATGAGCTGTAACAGAATTTGTTTGAGGTTTCTACAATATTGTTAACTGTTTCTTATGATATTAGATTTTTGTTCTCAATTTACCATAATTATTTTGACTTTTAGATATGGACTTTTAGATATGGATATGGATGGCACAGTGGTGCAGCAGTAGCATTGTCGCCTCACGGCAAGAGGTTGTCTGATTCAATTCTCAGCTAGGGTGCCTTCAGTGCAGAGTCTGCATGTCCTCCTTGCATTCCTGTGGGTTTCCTCCTGGTACTCCGGTTTCCTCCCATGTTACAAAGACATGCATCTGGAGTGTTTCTCCCCGGGCCTCCGCTGAAAATTGCCTTCGTTCCAAGTCGGACTTTCCCAGTTAACAAATGTTAAATAAATAAACATGCATTATCTGAGGTTATATTCTACTGCTTTGCTGACTGGTTTCTTATTGCATTGCCATTGTACTCCCTTTGTCTATAAAACCTAGATATTTATAAATTGATAAAAAATGATGAAATATCACAAAATAATTGGATTTTAGTATTATACTATAACACAAAACAAGGGCTATAGTAATAATTGCTTCATTCTGTTCAACTGACAAAGGTTAAGTAGTTTCAGGTTTCAGTACTAAATGCCTCTTTACTGTAGCTACAGAAATTGTAAATCCCACTTTTCCTATAAAGATAGAATATGATTATCTGCTGGCATGTGGATGCAAAAAATGTTACAGGCACTTAGCCCCCTGTTAATACCTAAAAATTTCCAAGATTTACAGGCATTCTTTTGTGAAATGCAAATGCCCAAAACTCTTGAATACTGACAAAAAACAATGAATAATATTAACATTTCCTATAATATTTCACATTGTTTAATTTGTGGTTTGTTCTTAACATTTGTTATTGCTTTCAAAACATCTGGCCTGTGTCTCTGGAGGTCTAGATAGCTGGATAACAGCTACATATCATTTTAGTTAAAATCAACAAAAAAATGTACTGTTTTTCCTGAAACTCGGGGCAACTATCCAAAAACAATTGCCACAGTTACATTACAAGATGCCAAAGAGAATTAAATATAAATGCTTGACATGCAATCTGTTATATTAAATTCTTAACTCAAAACTGATGAGGATCTTTACAATAGTCCAAATTCTGTTGAAATACAGCTGTAGAATGTCTGAATATTTTGCAGCAGTGTGGCTTCCTAATTTGACCCACACTCTAAGTGCGCTCTGTTATCCATCTCTTTCTTCCACATGTTTTGCTGAAATATGCCATTTCCTCACCACCCCAACTCTGTACTTGTCTTGGTTTTAGTCGTCTTCTTATATAAACTGTGAGTAATTGAGTAATGACCTATAATGGATTAAGTTACATTTTAACTAATTTCTGTATGATTGAGATTTGTTATAGTTGTGTTATACACAAAAGAAATATGCCATTCTCTGTTCATCCTTTAATTAATTGTTTTTGTTCTTAATACATTTTTAAAGTAATTTTTTATTTGCCCTATAAGAATCCTCCCTGATTTATGTGTTTGTACACACACACACACACACACACATATATATATATATATATATATATATATATATATATATATATATATATATATATATATATATATATATACATTTATATTTATATATATATACATATATATATATATAGAGAGAGAGAGAGAGAGAGCTGGATCTGGCTTAAATGTCTTTTCTGTTGTTCATGTTGAGAATTCATTTAATAACTCAAATCTCATATTAATGAGTAAAATGTATTTATTTATTTTTATTGCTTGTTACTATAGACAGAGAAGAGAAGTACCTGGATTTTGATAGACTGTCTGTTATTTTCTTATTTGGTGAGATTGGTGAGATGGCAATATATATATATATATATATATATATATATATATATATATGGGCCCCATTCAAAACATCTAAAACCCATAACATCAAAATTCATAACACTGAGACCAGAACATCTAAAACTCAAAACATCTAAAACCCATAACATCGAATTTCATAACATCTAAAATGTGCATCATAACATCAAACACCACAAATCACATGAAAATAACACCCCCTACACATATTACAACACTAAACTACCAAACAAACTTTTTACTACATTTCTGCAGGGGGCAAGCCCCCCTGCACCCCCCATAAGGTGGGGCTCTACCCCCCACCTCCCACTCCCCATAAATTAAATATACCAACTCCAAGATCGCACTACAGTGGGAAAAAGTTAATTTCCTAACTCCACTGTATCACGATCACCATAATGAATGAACACATACTACCCTGGATTCACTAATCTTCCATGCAGGACTAGGCTAGTCCTGCACGGAAGCATCCGTTTAGGAGGAGGAGGGCAGCATGCCATGCATATTAATGAAGGCATGCTGCCTGAACTCCTAATCCTACATGGAGTGTGGATGAGTGCATGGGGTGTGTCTGAGGGCAGAGCTCTCAGAATAAACGTGCCCCTGCAAAGTAGAACAGCAGAAAGTGTAAATAAATGAGCGAGACCACTCATAGGTGTCCTCATATCCCTACCAACAGTCCCCCGTGTATACAACATCAACAGGACATAAAAATAAAAATAAGAAACCCCTTTATTTTTTCTTAAACTCCAAGTACAGCTAACCGTAGGTGCACGGGTTTGCCCATTGCTTAGCTACAGTTAAAGCAGCTTAAAAGGCTGAAGAGGATAATAAGGAAGATATATGCAAATGAAGCAGCACAGCAGTAGTGTAGTGGTCAGAGCATTTGCCTCATGAACTGGCATTCCTGGTTCGAGTCCCACTGCAGCACATACCATTTTCCATGTGAAATCTGTATATGAACATTTCTTTACAGTTATTTGCTGTATAACCTACTAAATAACATTGAAATGTGAATTGGAGTACTGCATTAAATGCACGTGTGAAGTGTCAGTGTCATAATGAATAAGGCACTAGTAAGCAGGTTTAAGCAGAAATAAGCAGTAATAATAATATATAAGCACTAGTAAGCATGTTTAAGTGTCTTTGCACAGGGGTAAGAATTGCCTAGACAGATTAAACAAAGTAGAAGCTAACTGAGTGTAAGAAACTGTAGCTGGAGGTTAGCGTTGCTTAGCTCCATGCAAACCCATGCACACCCACTTGCAACTACTTTAAAGTGCCATAATCACTCTGTACCCAACGGCCCATGTTCTGCCCAGCGACAATGTAAACTGCTTCTGCAAGGCTTGAACTCAGGATCCTGTACACTACAGTTGCAGTAGTTAACAACTAAGCCATCATATAAATACATATAAATGAGGTATCAGCAAACTAATACTCACCACAGGAAAATCAAACCAAACATGTGAACTGAATCTATGTACAGTGTGATGTTGTATAACCTGCCACAGAACATAAATATGTGAACTAGAGTACTGCAGTAAGCATAGATTTGAGGTGTTATTGTAATAAAGTGTAGAAGTCCCCAGGTCCCCATGCAGTGGATGTACACATGAATCACGGATACCAGACACATATATAACCTCTGAAGAATAAATCACTGCCAAAAGGCAAATATAGTGCTGATTAACTATTAAGCAATGCTAACAGCAGCACAGCTTAACTTAGCAAGTGTAAGCAATGTGTAGGGGAGCCAATTCAATCTGCCTAGTAGTATACCTCTTTAAGCAATGCCAACCTTAGGTAAGCAGATGTGCCCATAACTTAGACTTTTCAAAACTGTCCAATCACAGAAAAGTGTGGGAAATTGGCTGTATTTAAACCCCACAGGTGGGAATATTTCCCATAACTGGTTGTAGCTTCCTACTGCAGGCAGAATGGCTGGTGTGGGTGAAGGCACTCGATTTAGAGTGCAGTGCTGGGGCATCCAGGAGTCAAAATTCATGGTATGGCTCCTGGTAAAACACCATGAGCAGAGACTACTGCAGGGCCAGTACCAGGGCTTGCAGTATAAAATGGAGGCCTGGGACAGTCTCGCCCATGACCTCAGCAGTGCCACAGGTATCCCCTGGACTGGTGAGCAGGTCAGGCACCACCATGCTGACGTGAAGCGGCGGAGGGAGGATGTACTGGAACAGTGGATCCAGGAGTCACGGCAGATGCCTAATGCCCCAATACTAAGAACTCATTCTACTAAGTAGTGAATAATTGCCTAATTGCCTAGCTTGTGTATATATGGATAGGTATGGCTAAATATCACTGCATTTCCCTGACAGCTGCAGATGAGTGGGCTGCGAACCAACAAGCCCATGATGTTAGGTTGCAAAGGCTGTGTTGCGAGGCAGGTTAGTAATTATTCAGCATAGACTGTCATAAGAAATAAATATAAAAGCCTTAGAAAGTGTTGTACCAGTAGAAATAAATGTGTAATATTCTGTGAATAAAGGTATAACCCCTGGAGTACTTCTGTTTACTCTTCTTTCATATGTTGTTGTACTGTTGCATGCTATAAATAGTACTGTTGTATTAAGCAGTGTTACCCTCACTGTGGTATGCAGATAAAATGTGTATGAAGTTCTATATAATAATGTTGGAAGTGCCAAGAGGTCAGTCATATTGTACATGTGAGGGAGACTTACACAGAAAACAGTAGAAAGCTTCACATCATTTCCCTGATAGCACAGTCTACTGTGATGTTAACTGTAATTTTGTTTGTCACACACAGCAGGGGGTTGAATCCTGAGAGTGCTAGTAAGTTGTATGCATATCATACCCCACAAGTGTACAGATTTTGTTACAATGTTCAGATAGAAAGCTGTATGCATAATTATACCCAACTGTACACAATGTTCAAATAGAAAGTTGTATGCATATTCATACCCCATGACTGTTCCAATTTGTCCAGAATGTCCAGATAAATGGCCCACATCATCAGCCTGGTACCCTGCTCCCCTGAAAAATCAGTGTGATGATCCAAGAAATGTAGACAGCTGTTAATGACATATAACTGATAGACATGTACATACTCAGAGAATGTATATGAAAACAAACCTGTCATTCTAGCACCTCAGCCAAAGTGTGAGAGCAATTCTCCACATATGTTGCATTAACACCTGAATCTTGTCACACCTGTATGCAAGACACAGGTCACGTATATAATAATCCATAAGCATACCAGTGTACAATATAAGGCCATTGGGTAGTGTAATAATACATCTAAGGGACAGATCACTGCAGTGAATAAGAATGTTGTGAAAACTACAAGGATATATTAGTCGTTAATTGAACTCTCTCTCTCACCCCTACCATATGTGCAAAAATAACCCAATGACACACCTCAATTGGTATGTGTACACTCCAAACTTATGTTGGGACATATGTACCAATGGTTTATAAATATTCACATTTGTTTCTATGCATGTGCCATGTTAAAATACACCCATATTTGGTGGCCTGTTGCCATCAATGAAACCTGCATGCTGTTGTAATAGCCACTGTTGTTCCATTTATGTATGTGTTCTGCTTGCTCTGCAACTGTTTTAAATCTGGTGTTTTGAGTTAATGGGAATACCTATGCATGTTGTTATAACTAATCCCGAATGCTGTTGACTATTACTAACCCATATCTGTCATAAACCTGCTACGACATAGCTCATATGGGAAGGCCGGTCCCAGCGGACTCACCTGTCCCACCTCAGCTGGCCATGGTACCGGGCACCAGAACATCTGGGCCCAGCCTGGGACCTCCTCCTCCATTGTCCTCATGCTACCTTCAGGTGGAACCATCACAGGGGGTGGGCCTTGCCCCCCTGGGAGCAGGCACAGAGAGGAACATGTCACCCATCATCAGGTCTGGGCTGTGGTGTGTAGGGAGCTCGATATGGAGTTTTGAGACCGGCTATGCCAGCTTGAGGGCCGAGTGGCTCAATTAGAGGGTGAGCCTAACCCTCCTACACAGCCCCCAGCACAGCCACCTTTAGGGCCGTGAAGGTACAGTGGTGATTGCCCATGGGTGGGGACCTCAGTCCCACTGTTTCCATTTGGGATCTCATGGGCTTGTGACTTCCAAACAACCCTCCCCATCCAAGGTGTTTCCCCCCCACATGTGTCATATGCCACCCCTGTATGCTGTCTTGTCTGTCTTGTCTGTCATCCTACCCAACTTATCCTCCCTGACATACTTACTCTCCTTCCCCAACATCCCACTCTCATCTTAAAAAAAAAAAAAATCACGCCCCATACATAGATGTCCATTTTGCACACATGTCCACTGGACACATATAATCTGGCCTAATTGGCATCACAACATGTTATTGTTGTCCTCACCCCTCTCCCAGGGGTTGGAATGTTCAAATATACCTCCAATTTCATTGCATATGCACAGCTGTTGCTGTAGAAGAAATGGGCAGCTATGGACCTTCCCTACACCCTTCCTGCACATCCCTAGCTATCTTGCCTACTGTCTTTCCCTCTTTGTGCCCCTTTTTCACCACTTTCCTATCAACCCTTTTTTATTTTCTTTTAAAGAAATTAGCGAGGGGATAAGCGGGAGTAGGTAGCAGTAAGCGGGTTTCAGCCTGTTTGTATGGGGCTAAGCACTGCCTACACAAGTTAAGCAATTTAGAAGCTAACAGAGTATAAGAAACTGTAACTGGAAGTTAGAAGTGCTTAGCTCCACGCAAACCCACGCAAAGCCGCTTACAACTGCATTAAAGTGCCTTAAAACTCTGTATCCAATGGCCCATATTCTGCCCAGCAACAAAATAAACTGCCTCTGCAAGGCTCGAACCCAGGACTCTGGACTGCATACACAAAATGATTTCCCACTAAACCATAGCAGATGTACATTACCTAGAGGTTTTCACAAACATATCATGCAGCACAATCAGTCAACAGTCCATTAAATGTAGTAATATCATACCACACAACCTGTTAATGTAAGCAGTCTGGACAAAGTATGCCACAATGTGGGTACAAATAGGGATATATGTTAACTACTGCTCTAATACACTTAAAATGTTGCTAGTTACACAGTTATATGTATTAGAACACATATGTAGAAAGAGATGAAGGGTGGCCACGGTGGTGCAGCGGTTAGCAATGCCGCCTCACAGCAAGAGGTTCTCCGGTTCGATTCTCAGCTGGGGTGCCTTCTGTGCGGAGTCTGCATGTCCTCCCTGTGGTCGTGTGGGTTTCCTCCAGGTGCTCTGGTTTCCTCCCACATCACAAAGACATGCAGTAGGTGGATTGGACACTCTAAATTGTCCCTAGGTGTGAGTGCGTGCATGTGTGTGCCTTCTGTGGAAGGTTGGGTGCTGGGCTGGCAACTCAACACAGTAAAACTCCACTGCCAATCATGAGCGGACAGATGATCTACTGTGCCAACCCCTAACCGGGAAAAAGCCGAAAGCAGAAGAAGATGTAGAAAGAGATGAAGTCTGAAACACAAAAGTGTCGGCACTAGTTACTGACTTCAATGCTGCGATCATCCATGTCAATTGCCAAGAGAATGAGGTTCAAGCCAAAATATGAGCTGAGCATGCATGGACATATGGACAAATATATATCTGTAAATGTAGATAGATAGGCAGCTATATGTATATATATATATATATATATATATATATATATATATATATATATATATATATATATAAAACTCACAAATAATCATATAACATCAATTGTATATAGATACATAAATATGTTCATATGTATGTATATATATATATATATATATATATATATATATATATATATATAGTTATATGAGATATATATAGGTACATACACATATACACAGACAAAAGGTATTAGTAGCCATACATATGTAGAAGTAGTGTGGAAGTACTGGGTGCAAAGTATATCCCTCAGCCACAAGCCCTATAACTGCCACCTGTGAAATTTGTAGTGTGGCAACCATTCCCACAAATGAGAATACTTACATTAAACATATACCCACCCACAATTCAAAGGGCATGACATGACACACAGGTATGCATACACACATAACCTTTATTCGTGTACTATACAATGATGTATGCCAGTACTTACACCACATAAATTTTGAAATATGTAATCAGTGATGAATGCAAGGCCCACACAAAACAGTAGATGCAAGTCATGTGGATATATACCATACTATGCTGTCCAGGCCAAAGCCTTCAATTAGTACAACAGTAGACACAGGATTTGCCTTCAAGATAAGTAACAATCAACAATTACAGATGTAGTTCAGCAGCCTCCAATTACACCCTGTAGTCAAACCCTAGGGGGAAATGTAGCACTTGTGGTAATGTCAGAGTATCTCATACATAACATTGCTTAACCTAACATCTCACTATCACACTGAATGACCCTTGTCTTAACAGTTATACCCCTGGAAAGGTGTCACAACCTTGGTTAATGGCATTGAGCCCCCCCCCCATAAAAGGCTATACAAGGGTAAGGAACACTGTGTACCACACACTGACCTCTGGAATGTACAAGGGCACATATGTGTTGTCCAGCTGTTGCCCCCATATGTATGGACATTGTCAACAGTTGGTGTGGGAGTCCATGTCATGACTTGGATGATAGCAGTAATGTTAGCAGTAAATAATGATAGGCCTTTACCTAACAATCCCTTTCTGTATCACAGCAGAACAAAGACTGGCATATATGTGGAGGACAGAGGCAGGAACATAGGGCCATATTTGCATTATTGCTGTTACACACCCTGGAAATTGCTTGTGTTACAGTTTTTGTTGCAGCATACCCTTATGCAGGAATATGACATTGAAATACAAATGGATGTAGCCATGTACTGATAGCACTCAACAGACAGAATGCCACTAATATATCTGGGACAATGCCTGTGTGATGCACAGACAAAACCTAACAGCCAATCCTCTTGGCATCATATGGATAGGCCCACAGTTGGGAGCTATGCAGACAGACAACATTCCATGCAAACGTACCATGTACACAGAAACCCTGTAAGACCAGCAAGATACAATGCACACAACAACACTACCCACGCTGTCTGTAGGTCTGGAACCTTACCCAAATGTGAATTTGGCCTGTGTCTGCAGGTTCTGCTGTAAGAGGTATTGCTACATGCTGTCTGTAACACTGATGTCCACACACAGGTAGGATATCAATCACACAGGAAATGTAAAGGGACCACACCCACATGATGTAGGGATTTATAGTGGGTGGTTGCCATGACCGTGGTAATTGGGAGGACTACACATGTGTAAACATATATATATGGCTATCTGGATATGTATATGTAGATATATTTCCACCATATGTCCTGGAGTGCAGCCCTACCCCAGCCCCTATAGTCCCAAAGTCATAGTGCAAGGGGATGTCAGTTATGTATAGCAGGAATATTAGTACACTATTGCTACTGTCACTGGGATTGTATTCACATACATGGTGTGTGTGTAGAAGGTCACATCTGCTTCTAACATGTGTGCCATTGGCTACTGACAGTCATCCTAAGGAAATCATTGTAATGTACCGCTGCTGGCATGTAATGGCCCTGTCGACTGCAGCAGAGATATTGGCCAATATATGTGGAAATTCTGACACACCCTGTACAGACTAGAGGTATACACATAAGCCCTTAGTGTACAGCATGTGTAATATGCCTGCCAATATGGATGTAGACAGCCATGTAAATGGGAATAACACATAACGACTGGTATACATTTGCCACCAGGGGTTATGCATTCACACACTCCTGTCTGGCCAAACACATACTGACTGCTGGTGCAGGGGTGCCATGGCCACATCCTACACACTAGATGTTGACATACATCTGTACAGCATCCAACTGCTCTGTCTGTCATACATGATGTTTAAGGGAGGCATGGCAGCAGTACATCTGACAAGTATCTGCACATGACATCTCACTGGGTAAGTACACTAAGCTGCTAGGCATGTAACAATGCATTGGGCAGGCTACAGGCAGACTGGCTCAACACTGGCTTACAACCCCTATGGGGGAATGCATATGTACCTGCATATATAGCAGGCTTCATGGGCATGTCATAGCACAGGGTAAGATACATCTGTGTGAACGTGCATAACCACAACCAATGTGAACACAGCCACAGCCTCATATGGTATGCTAGCATAATATTCCAGTACATGGACTTTCTGTTCTACATCATCCTCATATGTGCCACTCACAGAATGACCCTACATATACTGGGCTACTACACAGTTTGTTCTGATGGCTATCTGTAGTATGGGAAATGTGTGCGTATGGCCGTGCAAACATGTATGCCAATACGGAACCATGCAGTGGGGCAGTATGTAACATCAGATAGGAGGGGAGCTAGAACAATGACATCTACCACAGTCTATACACAGGCTAAAGTATATATTAACAATACACACACTGCTGACATTCACCATAAGTACGCAGACCTCAGTACTGTACAATCATCCACAGAATGTTCAGGTTATGTCATGAAATATAACCCTTACTGTACATAACATGTGTAGCAGTCTGATATATCACTGGCTTGCTATCAGATATGATGACACTAATTATGGTGTATGGCACATATGCACCACTTCATGCATGACATATGTACAAAAGTTGTCAGAGGTGTGACTGGAAGCACATACACAGGGACAATAATGGCATGTTGCTGTGATACCCTCATACATTTACTGTTGTACCAGGGTTTGTTGCAACATATGCCCTATGAGGGATATTAAGTCAGTAACTGTCATGGCCTTCACCATCTACAGACTGCAATCCTCACACCTTCTGCATTCCACAGATAGATTCTCCGTAGCTAACACATGAAACCAAAGGGACAACACTGGCCAGTCTGCAGATTACCCTGCAGATGGGGATTCCTTATAAACATGGAACTGACATGGCAGGTATTGCAACATGTATGACAGCCATATCTAGACAAACAAACATTACTCCAAATGTAGTATAGCAACACTTACAGTCTGTAGTCAGGTCAGGCACACCCCCCTCCTGTTTGTTGCCCTCTTTCCACAGTGTATGTTGTTAGCGGTAAATCCCCAATCCATCTGAGATGCTGTTTGCCAAACAACAGATCTAGTTCCTGCTCACAGTGAATGAAAAGGGCTAACACCACCATGATGTTTCTAGATAATGGAGTGTGTTTCCCTACAATTTGGCTATGGGAATGTTACCACAGCTGTTCCACATGCAACCAGCTAGGGAAGGGCTGCAATTCATGAAGATGCCATCAGATGATCATGAGCATCACTTAAATTACACATGCTGCTGCCTAAGCATAGCAGGTGTGGGTCTCCACATCCACCAGAGAGGGGGTGGGAGAAACAGACAGAGGCAAAAACCTGTCAGGGAGGGGTGGGAGAGTAAAACCTAAGCATGTTTGTGTCACACACCTACTAGCACGGGGTATCAAACCCCCAACAACTATGTAGTACTATCACAGTTAGATGCACTTATTGGATGTGCCACATAGGTTACCTACTGTGGAGCACTCAGAACATATATATGATGGTAAGTGACATCTGCAACAGGGATATGGTACATATAAGGTAGGTGATGTACATGTGCCTGTCTGCATTAACAGGTGTCAGCATCAACACAGCCACAGTCTCACAAGGACATACACACATTGACACACTTGGCAGAGCCAGGAGTACAACTCATGAGTAGTGGGATTGCCACAACACATCACTGTGAAGGTATCAAATGCACCACACGGGTCAGACGGAGGTCATAAGGGCAAAGATTATGACGAGGCATCAGACATTGGACAGCATGCTTCAGTATGCCCATGGGGGTTGTAGTGAGTGTGGATGTGGCCATACACACCATACAACACACACACAGACACACTGGGTGCCAGTACTGACATGCATGGGTGCATGTCTGCATGGGTGTGTGGTGGTCAACTGTGCCAGCAGACTATACAAGGGTAGGTGATGGGTATACCGTGGCATCAGGCCACATGGCAATGATCTGCATTGTGGCCCAGGGCTGTAGTTTCTGCATTTGCCCACACAGGTGGGTATTGTATCCCCAATCCAGTCACCTGGGTGACTATTGTGTGTGGCCAATGCTGTGCATCTCCTGCCATGTATGTGTTCCTTAGTCCATGACATGGATGGTGCCTAGGATGTGCACCCCTCCCACATGCATGTACAGTGACATGTGGAACTGTACCTGGGGTGTCTGGCCCATGTTGTGAACACGTATTATCATCAGATGTGCTAGTCTTGCCTACCTGTGGCAGGAACTGGTAATGGGCAGCAGGTTTACCCTGCTCCTAGATTGATAGCATGCAAACAGCATTCACTGATGTCAGTGGCATCTGTCCATACAGGCTATGATGTCAGGCATGGTATGTCCATTGTGGGTCACATGTGAAGGCACCACAGGTGGTGCAGGTGTCCAGTGGGGAACATGGGGGAGGTGCACTGTCTGCATGTACTTGCATATTGGACAGATGGGCAGGGTGACATGCCCCTCTGTAGCCCACTGCTATCACTCCATAGTCACTATCGGTGGCCAATATGCAGTGTACTACCCACATATTGGCTGTTGCCTAGGCATATGTGTGTATGACACATGGGTAGAGAGTATGGTCTGGGTAATACTGGAGATGCAAACTGCCATTGCCTGGCCCTGATGTCACATATATGGGTATGGCTTTGCACCTCAGCTCTCGGCTATTTTATATCTGTTATCCCAGTACTGTTGACATTGTGATATATAGTAGGGCCACCATATAAGAAATATGCAAATCCCAGTCCACAGTGGCCACAGGTGTCATACACTCACAACCCCCTCTACACAGGATATGAGTGGCAAACACACGCACACACACACCTGTCATGTCTTGGTGTAGAACCGCTACCTAACTAGTTTATTATTGTACAGCACTACACAGTTACAGTACACGCCATGGACATTACTGGAGTATTCCTTCCCCAAATGTGTATTTCACAATGGATGACATTAGCAGGATTACTAAAGTAGGGCATTTCAAATGTACTGTGAGTGAGTAGCCTAAAATGCATTGCTCCCTACACAGACAGTGAGACACACACAAAACATCCACAGCTGACATGTGTGGGTATAGAATCCCTGACTGAGGTCTATATCACACTACAGCATAAAACTGTTATAGGATGCACCACAGGGATTATGACAGAGCTCCTCCCCAAAGGTGTATTTCACAATGGATGACATCAGTGGGATTACCAACGTAGGACATTTGGAATGAACTGTGTGTGACTAGCCTATAATGCATTGCTCTGTACACAGACATTGGAACACACACAAAACATCCAGAACTGCCACACTCCAGCTGTACACAGTTACAAGATGCGATACAGAGATTACTGGGCTACAACCTTGCCAGAGGTGTATTTCTGGGTTGGTGACATCAGCAGCCTTGGCAAAGTTGAGTATATGAATTGTAAGTAGCCTAAAAAGCATTGCTCTCTACACAGTCAGAAACACACACACAATCACCATGTCTGGGGTTAGAACACCTACCTAATTACTTTATCATACTACAGCAGTACACCGTTACAGGACATGCTACAGAAATTACTGGGCTACAACCTTCCCAGAGGTGTAGTTCTAGGTTGGTGACATCAGCAGCCTTGGCAAAGTTGAGTATATGAATTGTAAGGAGTGTGAGTAGCCTAAAAAGCATTGCTCTCTACATAGTCAGAAACACACACACACACAATTGCCATGTCTGGGGTTAGAACACCTACCTAACTACTTTATCACACTACAGCAGGACGAGCTACAGACATTACTGGGATTCAAATTTCCCAGAGGTGTATTTTTAGGTTGGTGACATCAGCAGCCTTGTCAAGGTTGAGTATATGAATTGTAAGGAGTGTGAGTAGCCTAAAAAGCATTGCTCTCTACACAGTCAGACACACACACACACACACACACACACACACACACACACACACACACACACACACACACACACAAAATTGGCATGTCTGGGGTTAGAACACCGACCTAACTACTTTAGCATACTACAGCAGTACGCATTTATGGGGCACACCATGGAGATTACTAGGCTACAGCTCTCCCAAGGGTGTATTTCACATTGGATAACCTCAGCAGGCTTGTCATAGTAGGGCTATGGGGAGGGCAGTGTATGCATGGGCCAGAACCCATTCATCTAGGGGTAGACATGCCACATGTGGTTACATATGGGGTCATATGTCACAGGTACATGTATACAGCTACTACATGACTACTTCCTTTTATAGTCATGTTGCACAGCTGGCACCTGCACCACATAGTCTGTAATGCTGACAGATACTGATGGCTATTATCTGAAGTGGGTGACATCTGCACCTCATGTGTTTGGGGCCCTTTGGCTGTGTGCTGGGTGGGACAGGGCTGGATGGCTCCTTGTCATGGTCACCCTCTTCCACACATCTATGTCCATCTGCCTTTGGCGTATTATAGTGTGTTGTCCTTACATATATGTCTGTATTCCTGTCCACTGTGTGTGCAAGGCAGGAGTGGTGCATACTGACATGTGTCTGCACTAAGAACTGTGACTGTCAGATATGTCTGGTCCACTGGTGTTTGCAGTCATGGCCTTCATGTGTTTAAGTGTGTGAGCATGCCCAGTATGGCCATCTGTATTGCATGTGTGGATCAAGTCTAGGTAGTTTGTACTGCAGTGATGACCTTTGTGTTGTACACCAACAGGTAGCATGATGTGTCTGCAGAGTATCCATCAGTCAATTGGCATTGACTGTTGCTAAATTTCTGCATAGCAGGGGGCGGGGACCTGATTGTTTCTACATTTCTACACAGGTTTGGGGGGGCCACACCTGACTGTTACAATATTTGTATGTAAGATGGGGGGCACACCTGACTATTTCTACATATCTTCACAGGAGTGGGGGGGCACACCTGACTGTTACTATAAGTCTACATAGGATGGTGGGACACACCTGACACTTGTACACATTTGCTAGGACTGTACTGGTATATCGGGTACTCCATTTTCATCTATAGTCTTACCTATCATGCTGGCTAGAGGCATACCAGTGTACTACAGATCTTAGCTTTTAATTACCTACAAATTAGTTTCTGACTTGCTAGCCTTCACAACTGACATCCAACTGCCTGGCTGCTGTAGTCTGTCTGTGTAGGCCTAGGGGGGGGGTTACCCATAGGCCTCATTCAGAGGCCATAGTACAGCATTTGTTTGTGTTTGTCTACACCTGTCCTGCTGGCTGTGACTGTTGTTGGGTATGTGACCCTCCCCCCCGACTGGCATGTGTGAGTCACTTACCTTGTGGGTTTTCCAGTATTGAGGGTGGTGCTGCAGAGCTACCTATGTTGGATGCACATAGTACACTCCCTATACATGGTTCAGCACAGGTAGTGTCATGTTTGGCATCCCTTTTACTGTATGTGCGAGTCAGAAATAGGTGTCATTCCCTGGGTCCCTACCATGTCAGTGTATGTGCTACGTGTTGCCTCTTTGCCAAGGCCATGGCATACTGGGCATGCCTCCTTCTGCCTACTGGGACAGGCTCAGGTTGTTCCTCCTCCGAGTCACTCTGTGCCTGTGCAGGCTTTGGCAATGATGTTGGGCTGTGTGGCCCTGCCTTATGCTGTTCCTGCTGCAGCTGTTTCCACATGATCATATTGTGTAGCATGACACATACAAGGACAATTTGGGTACATGTAGTTGGTGAGTACTGCAAGGCTCCAGCAGAAGTTTCTAGGCACTGGAACCATGACTTGAGCATCCCAAACACATGCTGTATTATGATTTTTGTTTGTGTGTGTGCCTCATTATGGAGTTCTTGTTTGGGTGTGTGTGCATTTCTGATGGGTTTCATCAGCCATGGCTGCAGTGCGTATCCAGCATCCTCCACTAGGTGAATGTGTGGGATGTCCCCATTGGCAAATCACTGGTATAGCTGCGTCAGATGCCAGATGTGGGAATCGTGATAGCTTCCAGGGCAGCCAGCACACACATTCATTATTAAGCCCTGGGCATCGCACATGACCTGGAAGTTGATGGAGGGGAAGCCTTGCAGTTGGTGTAGACCATACCCCGCTCACCGGGTGGTGCTTTGATGCATATGTGTGCAGTCTATTGCACCCACTACCTCAGGGTATTCTGCTATTTGGTGGAAGAGACACATATTGCTGGCCAACGCCTCACGGGTGTTGGGGATATATACTTGCTCACCGACATGTGCTGACATGGCATCCAGGAACTAGTGGAGTATCCTGGATGCTGATGCCTGTGAAATCCCCATCATATCCCCAGCTGGCCTTTGAAAGGTACCTGTAGCTAGTATTCTTAGGCCTACACATACCTTGGTATTCACTGGGATGGGTTCCCCTCTATTAGCTCTGTGTGTGAGGCGTGGCCGGCAGAGCTCAAAAATTTGCTGTAGGAGGTACCTGTGCACCCTATAGCACTCCACTATCTCCAGCTCATGTCTCCCTTGGTAGATTACCCTGGGTCTGTACACTCTTCTCCAACTCCTCACTGTGGGTTGGTCGGCAGCATTCACATCCTCACCACCCTCAACCTCTTGCACATGCTGGTTTATGATAGCAAAAGCAGCCCCTAACATTTTTTGTTTTGCTTTCGTTTTGTAAAATTTCCCTGTTTGTATACACTGGTGGTGCAGAGTTTTTGGGAAAAAACAAGGGGGGAAATGTGTTTGCATAGTTTATAGTGGTGTGCTGGGCTGGTCTGCTGCCTGTATAATGGGCTGATTCTGATACATTTCACCTTCCAGCTAAGCTAGTTCTACTTGGTTACCTTCCTACTGCTATTTTCTTTTCCCATTGCCTTCCTGTTTAAGCCTGGGGGTGTGCTGCACAAATGGAGTGCTCAAATGTGCACACAGCTGCTATTTCCTGGTTTACTTTTTTTTTTTTTAAACCCGGTGCGTAAACCTGCTTAGGCTTTGTAAAGAGTGCTAAACGGGTTTAGACACACCCTAGCTGTACAAAGGTAAAAGCAATCCCTAGCTACAGGGCTACAATCCGCTTACAGTATGCTTGACACACACCCCTATGATGTCACCTATATCCTAGTCTTGCACCCAGCTATTCATACTCTTACACTGTTGGGACCTGCCTCACATGCTGGGGAAAGCTGGGATTCACTATCCTTCCCCTCATTTGCATAGGATTGCCTGCTAATGTATAGTTACATGTCTCACACTGAGCCTCTACTCACTGGCCATGTTGTCTTCTGCCTACCATTGACTTGCATGGCAGAATAGTGATTTTAGTTAGACTGCTTATTTTAAGTTTATTTCATTATTTACCCCTGATCCCGTTTGCCCGACGCTGCCCTGTGCTTAAACAGCCGAGATCGGTTAAAAAAAAATAAAAGTTGATTTTTTTATTTTTGAAACAGTTTGCTATGCCAATGGCCTTATGCTTGGTCATTGGCATGCTTCATCAATGATATGCAGCCTTTATTTGGAGTTGTCATAGCTCCGTTTCGGATTTTGCAGAAATGTACTTGGTCACTAACTGAGTACATTTCTGCAGATAGCACTAGTCTTGCACGGACTATTGCAAACTTCCTGGATTGCAAAATCACCTCATTTGCGTGGATTCCTCCTGCAGTTGAGGTGATTTGCATACCAGGGCTTAGTCTGTGCATGATTAGTGCATGCCCCTGCAGGCTCTTCCTGTATTGCACAGCAGACTAATCATGCATGCCGTGCAGGGCATAGAGAATCTGGGGGACTGTCTATATCATTTACCTGTATGGCCTAAAAACACATACAGAATGGCAAAATAAACAATATAGAAAGAGCATAAATTCCTACACTATATAAATAATAACTCTAGAAATAAAAACTACAACATCTCATAGTGATACCACAAGATTAACAGATTAAACTGTAGCATTTACATGTTTAATAATACACTATTACATATGATACATTTTAGATGTTATGAAATTCGATGTTATGGGTTTTAGAAGTTTTGGGTTTTAGATGTTCTGGCCCAGTGTTATGGAGTTAGATGTTTTATATATATATATATATATATATATATATATATATATATATATATATATATATATATTTATATATTTTTTTTTTTTTTTTTTTTTTTTTTTTTTTTTTTTTGCTGGAACAGAGAGTGAAGTTAAATACTTCCAAGAGCCAAACAATGTCACCAAAATTCAATACTTTAGAGAATATATATTATTGCATTTAGGATGACAAAATCCACCAGATTGTTTTGAATTATAAAATGTAATATCGATTAGGGTTTACTTAATTTTCCTTTTGGAAAAAAGTGTATACATTTTAAGTTGTCAAGAACTGCAAGAACTGTAAAATTTGAAATGCTATATATAAGACAAAACATTTATGGGCTAGATTCCAAAAAAAATGGGGTATAAAAAGTAAAGATTGATTACAGAAAGTGTGCTGCTACCATGGGCTGCTGACAGTACTATACTGCTTCCATGCAATTCAACAAAGTGAGAAGGACAGCAGGAATCCTAAAGTGTTGGTCATATTCATTAAGCTTAGGAGAAGGATATGATGTAGCTCCCAATGAAAACCAATAGCACAGACAGACCCTGGGATTCACGAAGCTTGGTGAAAGAACGGCGTTGGCCTTGCATCGACCTTATGGCGTAGAGATGGTGCATCAGCACCATATGCATATCAATAAAGGCATGCTGCCGCAACATCCACGTGCACAGGAAATGTGCGCGAGTGCAGGGGGTGTGTCTAAGTGCTGCACGGAAGCGTGAACATGTCGGCTGCAGATGCGCAACCTAAAATGCTGACTAGTACAGCCTGCCTCTAATAGTAATCACTCCTGTCAGTGTCCGTGGATACTGAAATGTATGCAAAGCATACAAGACAGTTCCGCGAACACCAAAATAAAAAGTAAACACAAAAGCAAGTAGCAGAATATTGAGCCCTCGTCCCGCAAACAAATGACATTTAAAATCCCGTGCCCATATTTCATTGTAGTGTTGACTGTTATACCAAGTGGAAGCAAAATGCATGTTTGCGCACCGCTGCCCTTTGCTAAGCCTAGCCCAGTGGTTAGGGTTACCATCTGTCCGACTTTGTGAGGGACAGTCCCTCTCTGGGCAGTTGTGTCCTTACCAAAAATATTAAAAATGGCAAATGTCCTGCGATTGTAGGACATAATTATGTCCCATATTTTATGTAATAGTTGCATAAAATAGTTATTTCTGTATCTAAAATACCTAAATGTTACAAGAAACAGAATAAGCAACTAAACTGCTACAAGACTAAGCTTTTATTTAGGCAAAAAAGTAAAGTTCTATCCTTTGTACTGACCGTGGGTATGTGTCGGCCTGTAAAATCTGATGTGTGTCCTGAAAATGTCCCACTTTGGCCATTTGAAAAGGTGGCAACCCTACCAATGGTCAGAGCATTCGCTCAATATCTGCCCATTCGCGGTCCAAGTCGTCCTTGTCTGGACGGCCCAAAGATGAATTTGTATTACCCGGGTCTACCTACCATGTCATGAAAGATAAGTATTTGCATGTATCTATGTGCGTGAAGTACAGCATGTGGAAGATCAAATATGCTAGGGTTGTCCTCACAACCATATTGGTACCAGAGATATGTAGAGTACGCAATGTGTTCTGCTGTCTGTGCCATGGGCCATCAACCAGATAAGGGATGGATAGTGTGTTTGTGGAATATGGGGGGGGGTGACAGGTAATGTAATAATTCACCAAGGGGAGACTGGGTCGGGTGTACAATAGGTGAACTGGAGGTGTACGAGGGAGCAGTGGGTGAATCAGAAAGGAAACCAAAGAACATGCATTCACATCCACAATACACCCTGACAGGCCATACTGCAGAACACAATCCCACAAACATATGAACATTAAAATGTGCAATACACATGTACAGAAATGTAACCAGCTCACACTCACATAATGGTCTGGCCTGAAATGAGCCATCCAACCCCAACACACCTGGATACATAATTGAATATCCATCATCCCCTCCACAGTACCCCTCCCCCTTGCTGAACATCCACCAAAACCACCCATACTCGGGCTGCTAGCTAGGTGCAGCCATATCTGCACATAGTGCCCCCAACTCATATCTAGTAGGCAGTCTCACCCTAGGCAGTCTCAGGATTGCAAACTAGGTATCCCTTGCATGTATAACCCTCCCTCATTTTTGTATAGCCAAAAGAATGTGAGTCATTGGCATCCACAATTTTTGGACATCCCTCAAGAGATAAGTGTCTGTTCTAAAGATTAGACTTGGTGGCAAGACATGCTGTCCAGCCCCGTAGACATCCAGACACAAGCTGCATTAGCAGTATTTGTCCACAACCCTGTTCAGAACTCCAGAAGATGCTGCACAACCTGTGATCCAGGATTAAACACCTGACTGTGATGCACGTCTCCCCATGTGCATTGTCAGGAATATATACCTTTCACATGTTCCCTAGAAGCTTCCCCATAGCCATCGTCCAAATAGTACACGTCCACAAATTGTATACCCTGTCCATGTTCCACGTCGTAATGATGCACACAACCCCTGTATACAAATGGTACACGTCCCTCCCGGATGCGTGTTCATAATCATGGCCATGTAAAACCCCAGATATGTAGTCATACATCTATAAATGTGCATACATATATACGCATAGCTACAGCTACACATCACACATACATGCATGTAAGTAGTTGTCAAGTATGTGTCCTATTTATAAATATGTACACCTGCAAATGTATACATATGTCTCTCAGAAAGATATGAACATTAACATGTACTATACATATGTACACCGACCAACTGTCACATGTGTTGCCAGTAGTGTGGAATGCCTGTAGTAAAGTCATATAACCTAACTACCATCCATGCAGAATGTACAACGGATGGTATAGTGGTCAAACTGGTGACTAATGTGTTTTCATTCCTGGGTCCAAACCATGCAAGGGCTGCTAATTTTATATGATGCCCAGAATAATGGCTGTTGGATATAGGGGCGGCAGTAAGTGGCGTCATTCAACAGTATGGGAAATGTAAATAACTATGTAGGTGTATATGCATGTATGTACAGACATATATATATATGAAGAATGAACATGGTCACAAGAAAGCAGTCATAACGAATGTGAAGGGAAACAGCAGCAGCAGCAGCACCCCCCCCACACACACACATATTATTTAGTGCTATCATATCAAACTGGCCAGAGGTGAGCAAACCTCCTGCATCCCCACTCAGAAGTAGGATGCTAACAGTGGAACTAACTGTGTCCACATGCTAAGTCTGACTTTCAAACAGTCTTCATTCAGACAAACTAACAAGCTGAAAACCAGAAGACTAATTGAACACCCTGACCATTACATGAATGTATGTCCCAGGACTATAAGCTTTGTACGTCTGAATATACTTGGAATGAGCCAACATACGGGACATGTCTAGAGCAGTAGGGAGTGGCGCATGTGTAGTGGTGTGGTTTATTTCCGACCGGAGAATGAATGACTGCTGTGCTATTGATGTTTTGCTGCATTTGTTCTGGTAATTATCAACCATGGGTATATATGCAAATGAAGCAGCACAGCAATAGTGTAGTGGTTAGATCATCCGCCTATTGAGCAGACGTTGCCGGTTCAACTGCAGCACACACTATTTATAGCACGTAATCTGTATACAAGCATATCCTGCTCTTTTATGCTGTATAACGATATAATACCATTGAAATGTGAACTGGGGTGACGTATCACAGTAAGAATGCAGAAGGTCTTTATGTGACGGGAAACATCGGTTAAACATGGTGAAATGGAAAACTGCTGGTGAAAAGTGTTCTACTCACCCTTTGCCCAATGGCCCTTGTTCTGCCCAGCAACACAATAAATTGCCTCAGCCAGGCTTGATGCCAGGACCCTACGCACCACAACCAATGTGATTTACCACTAGGCCACGGTAGTTATACCTAACTCTGGTGTTATCACAAACATAGCAGATAGCACAGTCATTCAACAATATAATCAAAGCAATTAATCATGTAGATGTACATACAGATATTATATATATATATATATATATATATATATATATATATATATATATATATATATATATATATCTATAGATATATAAAAAACAAACATGGGCACAAGAAAGCATTCATAACGACTGCAAAGGAAAACAGCAGTGGAACACCCGTATTATCTAATGCTGACATATCAGGCCGGCTAGAAGGGGGCAAAACCCCTGCATCTCTAACCACAGGTAGGATGCTAACAGTGGGAGTAACCTTGTCAACGTGCTAAGTTTGACTTTCAATGAGGTACAGGGCAGTCCCAGTCCCCAGTCAGACAAGCCTAAACTCTAATGACCATATGAACACCCTGACCATCATACAAATATTTGTGCCAGGACTATAGGCTTGGGAAGTCTGAATATACCTTGGAGTGAGTCAATATGTGGCACGGGTCCAGAGCAGTAGGGAATGGCGCATGTGTAGTGGTGCAGTTTTCCCAATAGGAGAATGGATGCTTGCTGTGTTAGTGAAGTGTTCAGGTGTATGTTCGGGTAACTATGAATCATGGGTATGCATATAAATGAAGCAGAACACCAATAGTGTAGTGGTTAGAGCATCCACCTAACAAACAGGCATTCACATTTCAAGTTCGACTATAGCACATATCATTTTCCTTGTGGAATGAATGTTGGTCTGCTGTAAAACCGACATAATAACATGTAAAAGTGAACTTGAGTATCGCATGGGACTTTTAACCAGATCCCTTCAATCAAAGTGGTACTGTCACAATGAATAAGGCACAAGTAAGCACAAATAAGTGGCAGTAAACATATGTAACACACAGTAAGCATATGCGAGTGTGCTTGTGCAGGTGTAAGCAGCGCCCAGCATAGGAAATATATATACATATGTACAGATGTAATATATATGTATATATATATATATATATATATATATATATATATATATATATATATAGTTATAAATACATATATATATATTTATAAATATATATATATATATATATATATATATATATATATATATACACACACACACACACACACACACACACACACACACACATATGTGTGTGTATATATATATATATATATATATATATATATATATATATATATATATACTATATATATATATATATATATATATATATATAGAATGAATGTCGTAACAATAACAATAAAGCATAGACAAGGGATAAGAAGGGAATCAACAGTAACTATGGTATTATAGAGTGCTGTCAGCATATGTCATAAAAAGCTGGCCAGGAGTGAGCAGAGCACTGCTACTCACACCACAGGCAGGGTTTTACCAGTGGGAGCAACATCGTTGAATTGCTAAGTCTACTTTACACACAGGCAGAGAGTAGTCCCTGCTGGGACTACCGAAAAATCGAAGATGCATTTGGCCGTAATCCATAACACAAGCAAGGGCAGGTATGTTCAAAGACTAAATGGTGGGAGAGCCTGAGAATACACGAGGCAGGACAACATATGTGTAGGGCCCCTAACGCTCTGGAGAGAACAATGTTTGGAGGTGTGTCATGGCTGCTATAATAAGTGGATACTGGAAGTTACGCATGTAAGTTGAACACGGGTGGGGTGGAGGAACTATGGGAATGAAATTATGGATCCAGGCGTGCCAGGGTTGGATGGCCCATTTCTAATTGGACTGCCCAGTGGAGGCCAGCGAGTTCGCAATAGGTATATATGCAAACACATGCAGACTTCAATATATAGAAGTACATTCTCTGTAACACATGCATTCCATATGTAGACATAGATAACAGGAATGTGCACTTACAAACATCGACAGTAGATGGAATAATAGGCTGTGCAGAAGAGTGACAGGATGAAACAGCTAGGATGCAGAGGTGTGTACAGTGTCCAAAGTCAGTGCTATGCTGACGATAATCAAATGTGAGTGCTTCCGCATACATGGAATCATTCCTTTGATCCGCCCGCTATGGCAATGCCAAGTGCTAAACCGGTCTATTTGTAAAAGAAATACGCTGGGCACGTACATAATTAGACTTTCATGTGTAACGTGTGCATTACCACATAGTCATACATATTAATTAATTGTAGTGTCATGTTAACGGGACTAAGGATGCAATGAAGTATAGTGTCTAATCTTGCCATAAACACATGCGTGTTCCATGTGGGGCAACCCAATAATTGTGAATAGTATTCCTTCGGATGCTCATGTCACCAATGTTTGTGGACTAAATGTATGTGAGTTCTGAGGGTGTGTGGGGTGAGTAAACCAATGGGATGGCTTTATAGGAGTAGGGAGTGGCCAGTGTGTAGTGGTGTTGATACACCATGAATACGACAGGAGAATGGATGACAGCAGTGTTAGGGAGGCATTGGGGTGTGTGTTTGGGGAAACAGGAGCCATGGGTATATATGCATATGGAGCAGCACATCAATAGTGCATTCGTTACAGCAACCCCCTAACAAACAGACATTCTTGTACCGAATCCCAGTGTATCACATTCCAATTACCATCAGTAATCCGTACATGAACATATTGCAACAACTGTCCGCTCTATAACCTACCAAATATCAATTACAAGATAACTGGAGTGAAGTGTCAGTGTCATAATGAATAAGGCAATAGTATGCAGGGAAGCATATATAAACACCATTACGTGTGTGTAAGTTATTTTGCGCGGGGTATGTATTGGTTTACAGACACACACACACATATATATGGTTGCAGACATACATATACGTATATATATATATATATATATATATATATATATATATATATATATATAGTTGCAGACATACACGCAAGCATTGTAAAGAGTCCACTGCTCCCCAGACCACAGGCAGGATACAACCGGGGGGTACACAGTGCACCCGTGGATTGTAATCTTGGAACACAGACTGGAGCGTCCCTTGTGGGACACCCCATAATTTGCACAAACCAAATAAAGGTGATAGACTGGCCATATTGTCTGCGGTGTATACAGACTTGGAATACAAGGGTGGGTAACCCTGATGACCCATGGGCCGAGACAATTGTATGAAATGGGTCCCATAAAGTGGAGAGTTGGCAGCGTGTAGTGGTGTGTCCAGAACAGTCCAGAACCCACAGTAAGGATGGGTGCTGTTGAGCAGGTGAGGGTGGGGGAACTATGGGTAGCTACTTATGGGACTAGGTGCGCAGGTGTTGGCTGGCAGAGCCATATTAGGACCGCCCCGGGGATGTCAGTAATATTCCTATATGGGCATAGCTGATGCCCATACCTCCCAACCCCTAAGAGCACATCCACTGGATAGCCCGTAAACCATTGGGGGAACACACAGGGACCATACCATTGAACTGTCCCTGATTACCAGGGACGTCCCTGATTTCGACTCAGATTCTAACTCTGTCCCACCTAAACCCTCCTAGAACTAGTGATATTAGGAGGAAAAGTGGTGGATTACACGTAATGAATAACGACAACAATTAAGAGTCATAAACAGCATGTACCTCAGACAATGTGTATGAATACATATGCTCTGGGTCTGTCAATGTGTCAGGTTAATAGCACCAACATTTTAAATGTGTCCCTAATGTTGTTATGCAGTGTCCATGATGCAGTCTTCATTTTTCGCCATTCGTATGAGAGATCTGATAGGGACAGAAAGCACATATTCCGCTGACTACCTTAGAAAGATGATAGAATAACAGGTATGTGGTAGCATGACTTGGCTGACGGATGTGGGTCCCAAAACCCAATTACTTGACTGTATTGAAGAGTCTTGGTTCCCATGTATCAGCCAGATGGGTGCAGATTGTAAGAGGAACACACAAATAATATGAATAAAACACTGGACAGGCCGCCAATTCCGTACAGTCGAACGGCATGCGGTCGCCTAATGGGTAGTCATTCTCGATACTGTAGGCATGTAATCCGAAGTAACAGGCATCACAAGGTAATATTGTGGTCCTCGCTCCTACCCAGGCGTGTGAGTGTCAGATGCAAGCACCAATGTCAGTGCATTTGCAAGTGCGGGCGTGAGCGGGTGTAAGCCTGTTTGGCTACCAGTATGCGAGTATTACACTGGTAAAGCAATGTAGAGGCTAACCGAGTGTAAGAAGCTGTAACCAGAGGTTAGCATTGCTTAACACCGTGCAAACCCACGCACACCAGCTCACAACTGCTTTAATGTGCCTTTATCCCTCCATATCCAATGGCCTTGTTCTGCCCTGCAGCAAAATAAACGGCCTCTGCAAGGCTTGGAACCAGGACCCTGCACACACAGCTAAGGTGATTTATCAATACGCCATGGCAGATATACAGACATCGGACATTACCACAAACATATCATACGGCGCAGTCATTCAACAGTATAGGAATGTATCCCATCATGTAGATGTATGTGCGAGTGTTTATGTCCACCATATAGGTACATACATATATAGAGATATATCAGGAACATACCGTGTGGCAACAAAGCATTACAAACGAATGAAAAGGGAAACACCAGCGACGCCTTTATTATGTAGTGGTGTTGTCCTATGTAATATCAAGACTCCCTCAGACAGACATGTGTCATTCATACACGCAAACAGTTGTACATTGGCTGTATACATCACTCTGTGCATGTAATGTACATTAACACAACAGTACCTGTCCAATCATTATGTGAGAACAGTACTCTTGCAAGATGCTGTGAGCAACATCATCATGATAAAGGTAAATGGGGTAACCATAGAGGGACCAGTAGCGTTGTGTGTACAATGGGGTCATCCACATCACGTGTACCTGGACCATTTAGGAGTGATGTGCATACTAGGATCGTGTGCCTGAGGGACAGGGGTGAGGATAACAGGAGTATGTTGTGATGCATATTACAAGGGTTACATGTGTCCAGTGAGCACGTGTATGAAATGGTCAGCTATGTATAGGGCAGATGTTGTCCTAGGACCTGATTGGCCTTATGTTTCCGTAGGTTGAGAGTGGGATATGGGGGAAGGAGAGTAGGTATGCCCGTGTAGGATAGGTGGGGTAGGATCACAGACAAGACAGCATACAGGGTCGATATATGACACATGTGGGGGGATACACCTTGGGAGGGGATGGGTGTTCGGCATTCACAAACCCATGGGAACAGTGGGACAGAGGTCCCCAGCCATGGGCAGCTGCCACTGCACCAAAACAGCTGTAAAGAAGGCAGTGCTAGGGGCTGTCCTGGAGCGGCAGCCTCACCCTGTAAATGTGACACTCCACCCTTGAGCTTGTGTATCTGGCTTCGAAAACCCTTAGTGAGCCCCCAACTTACCACGTCCAGGACCGCATGACAGCAGACATGTGCCTGTCTGGCCCTGCTCCCAGGGGGGATATGCCCCATCCTCAATGGTGGTACCACCAGAAGGTAGTGCAGAGCCAACAGAGGTTGAGGTCCAAGGCTGGGACCCAGATGTGCTGGTGACCAGTGCCATGGTCAGCTGAAGTGGGACAGGAGGTTCCGCCGGGACCTCCCAACCCATACAGCCTCTGGTGTTGCAATCTAAACTCAGATATGGCTTAGTAATAGACAACAGCATTCAGGATTACCTGCAACAGTATGCATAGATATCACCATCAACCCATCACAACAGATGGTATACATTTGCAGAGGGAGCACAACACATGCATATATACTGCATGACATCTGTACAATGTGTAGTAGACGTGTGACTAAAGCTATGAACAGTTGCCCATTATTGGCTTATCACTGGGAACCCCAGACAGTGTCTGTCATACCACTCTTTCATGTGACATATGTCCAGTCAGGGATGCAATGGCAGTAACACATCCCTATCAACATGTACTGTCTGCAATCCTCACACTATGCTCCTGCTGTGCACAGATGTGTGTTCAGTGTGTAACACAGAAAACAAATGGTTCCACACACTGACCAGTCCACAGATGGCCCTACAGATGGGGGTCCCTCATGGACAGAGCACTGTCATGTCTGTTTTAAAACATGCAAAATAGCCATTACCACACACAACATGTTAAACAGGCAGTAGTCTCAATGCAGCATAGCTACACTTACATGCTGTAGTCATGTCTGGCACATCACCCTCCTGTCTTTAGTCTATTTCCCACTGTGTATGATGTTTGAGAAATATTCAGATATCATCTGTGATGTCGTTTCAGAACACCACATCCAGGTAACACTTACAGCGACTGTCATGGCCAAACACCAACATGATGTTCCTAGATAATGTACTGTGTTTATCTTGTGAATGGCTATGGGAACACCATCACAGCTGTTCCACATACAATCAGCTAGGGAGGACTGCAATAGGTGCAGAGGCCATCACCTGATCATGTCCATCACTTACAATACACATGCTGCTGCTGAGCAGGTGTACACCTCCACATCCACGAGAGAGTGTGTGGGTGGGACAGACAAAGTACACCAGAGAAGGGCTTGGAGACTAAACCCTAAGCATCGTTTGCCACACGCCTACCAATACAGGGGTCAAACCCCTGACTGACTAATTATTACTTTTACATGTGCATGAAGTTACTACATGTGCCACAAAGCCGACATGTTGCTGTGCTGTAAGAACATATATGTGTGTAAGTGAGAGACATCTGCAGCAGAGATATAGTAGACATACATTAGGTGTAGCACATATGGCTGTCCACATGAACGGATGCCATTGTCACCACAACCACACTCTCTTATGGACTCGCATTGACACTCTTTGCCAGGGCCACAAATAAAGACCCTAACTACTTAGTTTGCCACACTGCAGCAATGCACAGGACTGCATGCACCACAGGGGATATCTTGAGGTTCTATGGGCTAGGGCATGTGAAAGTGTTTGACATCTGTTGGTATGCCAATGAGGGTTATACTGGGAGTGACTGTGGTTGGGAGTATCATAACCCACATGCAGACAGAAGGTGCCAGTACTGACATGCATGTATGCATTGCTTCATGGGTGTGTAGTGGTTGGCTGTGCAAGATGGCTGTACAAGGCTGGGTGAGGGGTAATCCTTGGCATCACACCACCTGACAATGGTGTGCAGTGTGATACAGGGGTGCAGTGTCTGCAATGTCCCACACAGATGGGTACTGCATGATCTGCTCTGATATCATGGTTACCATTGTGTATGGCCATAGCTTTGCAATGCATGCAATGTCTGTGTTTGATAGTCCTTCACATGAACATTGCTGAATTGTGCATGTCCCACAATACTGTACAGTGACATATACAGGTGTACCTGGTTTGGCAGGCACATGTTGAGTACACAAACTGTTATCCCCCAATATGCCAATACTGGCCTGGTGTGGCAAAACCTGCTTATAGTCAGCAGGTCGACCCTGCACCTGCATTGATAGCATGATACAGGTATTCCCTGGTGTCAGTTGCATTGGTCCATACAGGGCACATGTGTATGGTATTGTATGGCCTCTGTGGATCATGTTTGATGGCACCACATATGTTGCAGGCATCCAGTGGGGGAACATAGTGAAGGCACATTGTCTGCAATTGGGTGCCTATTGTACCACTGTACAGGGTGCCATGTCCTCTGCAACCCACTGCAGTAACACCATTCCTATCTGTCTTCAACGTGCATGGTACTAGCAACATAGTGGGATATCCTAGGCACGTGTGTTTGTGTATGACACATAGGTGCAGGACATATACTGGGTACTAGTAGGGTTGCATACTTTGTTCACCAGGTCTTTTGCCAGATGTAGGGGTATGGCTTGCCAACACAGTCCGATGGCTGACTGACATCTGTACTCCTCGTGAGGTGGCCAATGTGTCATAAGACGGACACCATATAGGAAAACTACAAAATCCACTCCCCATTATGTCTAGTGGTTAGACATTCACAGCCACCTCAACACAGGCTCTGACAGCCAAACACACACACTTGCCATGTCCTGTATTTGAACCCCTACCTACTGTATCACACTGCAGCAATACGCATTTAGGGCATGCGCTAGGGCAAATACTGGGTTACAGCACTCCTACAGGTGTATTCCTAGGTGGGTGACAACAGCAGGATTGACAAAGTGGTCATGTGATTTGTGCAGAGAGTGCATACTCTACAAAACATTGTACTTGTCTCATGCAGACAGACACACACACACAGTTGACAAGTCTGGGATTAGAACGCCGACCTAACTACTTTATCACACTACAGCATTACACAGTTACAAAACGCGCTACGGAGATTACTGGGTCACAGCACTCCAGGAGGTGTATTTCTAGGTGGGTGACATCATCAGACTTGCCAAAGTTAGGCATAGGAATTGTATGGAGGGTGAGCAGTCTAAAAGCATTATTCTGTCCTCAGGCAGATGGACACACACACACACACACACACACACACACACACACACACACACACACACACACACACACAGTTGCCAAGTTGGGGATTAGAACACTGACCTAACTATTTTATCACACTACAGCATTATGCAGTTACAGAATGCGCTACGGAGATTACTGGATCACAGCACTCCCAGAGGTGTATTAATATGTGGGTGACATCATCAGCCTTGCCAAAGTTGGGTATAGGAATTGTATGGAGGGGAAGCAGTCTAAAAGCATTATTCTGCACTCAGGCAGATGGAGACACACACACAGTTGGCAAGTCTGGGATTAGAACACTGACCTAACTACTTTATCACACTACAGCATTATGCAGTTACAGAATGCACTACCGAGATTACTGAGTCATAGCCCTTCCAGAGGCGTATTTCTAGGTGGGTGACATCATCAGCCTTGCAAAAGTTGGTTATAGGAATTGTATGGAGTGTGAGCAGTCTAAAAGCATTATTTTGTGCTCAGGCAGAGAAACACACACACGCACACACACACACACACACACACACACACACACACACACACACACACACACACACACACACACACACACACACACACACACACAAACACACACAGACACGCACACGCACTCCAGTGGTGGGATCAGAACACCTACCTTTCTACAGATCACTATTACAATAGTGCATAGCTACAAGTCGCGTCACAGAGACTACACATTTCAAGGCTGTCATTATGACCTTCTAGGAAGAATGCGGACATCAACAGGAATGCTGGCAGTTAATAGTTTCATAATTTCATAGTTTAGTACTAGGCTATCTGCCCTGGGGCATTTGTAAGTCTAGCCATAGTGATGTGGCTTTCACCACCCCATGGAATGGTACAAAAATGCACAGAATAGATTTAGAATACTGTGCCTCTGTCTAGTAGTGACACAATGAAGGTCCCCTTATATAATAGAATTAGTTTACTGTGCCCCTGTCTAGCAGTGACACAGATGTGACCCCTGGGGTAAACTTACGATCCCCATCCACTCATCAAGATTTCTCTTGAAGAGAGTCAGTGAGGGGCTCTGCCTAACATGAACTGGGATCTTGTTCCAAAGCATGGGAAGCCTCTGGGTTATGAATCTATCCCTGCAGCATTTCCTATTCATACTTGTGCCGAGGTTTAAGTCTTTAGCTCTCGTGGTCCTGATGGATTTGGATTTTTTGAGGTGGAGCATGTCCATCAGATCCTGATTGGACATGGCCTTGTACATCAGGCAGAGATCACCTCTGAGCAGGCGGTATGCTACTGAATAGAGCTGGAGTTTCTTTAGTCTGGCAGAATAAGACATATGTTGGAGACCCTTGATCCTCTTGGTGAGGTACTTTTGTAGTCTCTCCAGCTGTTGCAAATGCCGGGTGAGGTACATACCAAATGGGGCATTGTACTCAATCATGAGTCTGATGAGGGAGGAGTATAGGGGTACAATGACATCCTTGGATCTGGATGTGAATCCTTTCATGATGAGGTGTGCAAGGTAGAATGTTTTTCTAACCACTTTGGCAACGTGGGTGTCAAATGAGAGGTCGCTGTCGACTTGGGTCCCTAGGTCTCTGATTACTTTTTCCGTACTCAGTGGGTTGCTGTCTATGTGATAATTTGTGGGTACTTTGTTTTTCCCAAAGGGGATGACTATACATTTTTTGGCATTTAGTTTAAGGCGTGACTCGCACCAGTTGTCCGCTTCTGTGAGGCCTTTTGTAGGATGTATGTGTCCGCTGGTGTATCGACTATGGCGCCTAGTTTGCAGTAATCTGCAAACTTTGTCAGCCACAACCCTCCCATGTTTGCTTTAACATCTGAGAAATAAATGCCGAACAAGAAGGGTCCCAGGACAGATCCCTGTGGGACACCACTTGTGACTGGCTTTGAGTCTGACATTGCTCCAGTGATTTTAACTTTATGGGTTCTGTCCTTTAGCCAGTTTGCAACCCATCTAGTGACATAAGGGTTTACGTTTAAGCTGTTGAGCTTATCTATGATGCCTGAGTGGGGTATTGTGTCGAAGGCCTTAGCCAAGTCCAGGTAGGCTGTATGGACTGCTTTGCCCTCATCAATGGCTCTAGTGACTGTTTTGAAAAAGTCAACCAGGTTCAAAAGGCAGAATCTGCCCTTTACAAAGCCGAACTGGGTGGGGTCAAGTGTCTGTAGGTCCCCTATGTCTCTGTTTATGAGTTCCATAATGATTCTTTCCATAGCTTTGCAGGCCAGGCTGGTTAAGCTTATGGGGCGGTAGTTCCCAGGGTCTGTAGAGGTACCCCCTTTGTGGAGTGGGACCACTGTTGCTGTACGCCAGTGTTCAGGTACATATCCTGTAGTAAGGCTAAGGTTAAATAACATTTTTATGTGCGGGTTTTGCTCCTCTTGGAGTTCACGTAGCACGCAACCCGGGATACCATCAGGTCCCATTGATGCTGTGGTTTTAGCTTTGTTGAGGGCGGTTCTCACTTGGACATCTGAGATGACAGGGAGATTACACTCAGCTGGGATAAGTATTTCTTCTTTTGGGGGTGAGGGAGGGGAGAAATTTGCACTGAACCTGTCAGCCAGAATGTTGGCAATATCTGTGGGTTCAGTGTATTTTTTGTTGTTGTGAATTAACTCTGAGCATATCTGAGGGTTTCCGCCCAGGTTTCTAACATAGCTGAAGAAGGCTTTGTGATTATCTTTAGTGTCCTTAGCGATTTTTCTCTCAAAGTTGGCCTTGGATGTTTTTATGAGAGAACGTAGTTTTCTGCTAATGTTGATCATAGATGTCTTCCCTTTATGGGATTTTGCTCTGTCGTGCAGTAGCTTCCTTCTTTATTTATACAATTTGTTAATGGCTGAGGTCCAACAGACAGGACGCTTGCCTTTGGTGGGGGGGGGGCTTGGATTTATTTGGGATTGCATGATCCATGCATTCTTGGAGATGTCCATAGAAAGCATTTGTGAAGGATTCTGCATTGTGGGATGTGGTATCCACTGGCCCAGTCGGCTTAAAGGATACCATCTCAGTCTTAAGAAGAGTGAAGTCTGCTTTTGAGAAGTTTTTCACTGTGGTCTATTGTGCTGGGGGTGGAGGTGGGATATGTATATCCAGGGTGATTAGTTTGTGGTCAGATCTCACTAGTGAGGGGTATACCTCCGGTGTGGAGCATTTGGCCCCATGTTTGTGATGATCAGGTCTAGTATATTATCTCCCCTAGTGGGAGAGGTGACTAGTTGTTCCAGTGCATTTGAATTTATGAATTCCAGGAACCTTTGGTCTAGGGTGTTAGGGCTAGAATAATGTACCCAATCTATGTTTGGGTAGTCGAAGTCTCCCAGTATGATGGTATTTTGTGATACATTCATATCCTCCAATGTCTTCAGGAAGGCTGAGTGGGGTTCCTGAGATTGGGAGGGTGGTCTGTAACATGCTACCAGTTGTAGAGCAGTTTTGCCTATGGTTAGTTGCACCTGTATGGTCTCTGATGCTTCATGTGTTGCTACTAACCTGGAGGTGTGGGTGTCCTTGATGAATATGGACACTCCCTCCTTTGTGGTTCGGCCTGGGTTTTGGGGCCGAAAAGCATGATACGAGGTATAACCTGGTAGTGCTGGGGTGCTCTCAGGAGCCTTGAACCAGGTTTCAGTTACTGCACAGACGTCGATGTTCTCCATACTGAGGAGTGCATCGAGTGCCTGCATCTTGAGATTTAGACTTCTGGCGTTGAGCAGCATTACCCTTAGTTTTTTCCATTTTGTTTTCTAAGGAGGTGGGTTTGTCTTTTGAGCCTTGCCTAAAAAGCACTATGGGGTGGCAAGAGCCTTAGCCAATATCCGAAGCCCAGTGGTGACAGGTGCAAGCCGTCCTTCTTGAAGGAGCATGGCTTGTCCAACATGTCATCCCAGGCAGACAGACATTGGATCCCCTTAGAATGACACCAGTACTTGAGCCAATTATTAGAGCTGATCATCTTGTCTTTGTATTGTGGCATCATTCTTTGTGAGGGCAAGATGCTGCTCAGGGTCAGGGTCATACCAGCCTGGGCTACATAATCAGAGAGCTCCTCTATGTCTCTTTTCATGTAGTCCAGGGAGGTACGTCTCAGGTCATTCATGCCAGCATGGACAATGACGGAGTCATATCTGTACTTGCTTTGGAGTGACCTGAGTGCGTGTTATGTGGCGGATCCTAGCTCCCGATAGGCAGCTCACAGTCACCCTCTCCTTGTTCAGCCTGGTAAGTGGGACATCAGTGTGTCTGACTATAGAGTCACCTATTACTAGTGTATCAGGCATGGTGTTTGGCCTTTAGGGCTGCGATTGGTTGACACACTGATTTATTGAAGTATGTGTTGCATGTGTTTTGTTTTGAGGTGGTGGATTTTTGAATGTCTGCTTTGGGAGCCTCTGTTGTTTTGGTAAGTTTTTTATTAGAGCCTCTGAGTATGTCTTTGTGTTTTTATGTACATACCTGTGAACCTGTGTGTTTAAAGTAGGAATCCTGAACTGGAGTATGCCCATCTGTGGAATGGACGACTACTATCACTATACAGGGTTACAATGGCCATGCCCATACACATAGAGGCACATAACGACACAAGGTGTCACTGGTCATGCTCACACACTTAGTAGCACAGGGATGTTCGGAATGCATTATGTCTCCAGCTACACAAGGTTGTACTGGGCATGCTCATACATTTAGTACCACAGGGCTGTTTGGGATGCACTCTGATTCTAAACCCGGAAGGCCACAGTGGCCATGCTATTACAGTTAGACGTAAAGAACACATTGTAATGGACTCCAGTGTTAGTAGTTGTCATTGTTAGCAGGAACGCTGCACTACATATATCTGACACTGGTCATCTACACAACGTCTGCTGCTGTCCATCACCTTAGATGTACCATTCTATACCAAGCACAATATTACCACTCATAGTGATGTCTTGCTAGGAGTGGCGACTGCTTGACCAACACAATGAGCCAATGTCCTGCTGTAATTATGAGGTTGTCCAGTGTTTGTCATTCTGGGATGACATGACTGAAAGTAGACAGGCCTTTGTCACATATCACATGCATCCATGATTCAAGGGAGTGGGAATAATACCTAGGTCGCATTCGCCCATATAGTGTCATTCCAAGTCAAATGTCCTAAACACAGGATAACACCCTGACACCTAGAGGACAACTGCATTGTATGCGTATGCTAACTAGTGCTAGATGTTTAGCGTTCGTAATCACAGCTGCTCACCAGCAATGGGGAATAGTGACATCTGTGCAGTGAGGAACACCTGGCTGAAGGCTCTGTAGTGCACAATAGCACTACTACTATATACCTCAGAACCAGACATGTGGGCCATAACACAGGTACAGAGCACTCCAGGTGGTGGTTTCCCCACATATAAAGGCCACTCACATGTACTGACCAGTACTCCCACAAAAGGCATCACAGATGAGTCAAGTGCAGGTCACAGTGTCAAAAGCTGCATTCTAGGATGTACCCTCAGACACCACCATGCCCTCAGATCACCAACACACATCCATACATGTGGTAGGACATATAATAATACAACACCATGTGACCTTTGACCAGTGGACTGTACCTAGCTCTACATCAGCTGTTCAGAGTACCCATGTACTGACACAGTTGCATCATGTGTTACGCAATGCAATGATACCACTCTTTGTAACCAGGTCAGCTGTACACATATCAGAGTCCCTCGGTTATTTACAGCATTAACAGATGACTGTTGCTGTACACCAGTAAACACCCTCATGTTTTGATATGACATACATGTACCTACCCTGGATATGTACATGCCACACACATACAACATATATGTAAATAGCATAGCTGTTGTTGTCCTTTGTGCAGACAGGTGGCTACAGCCTTACACACATGCATATGGAAGGTAGGTCCATGGCTGCTGAATGCTAACAGTACATAAGGTGTGATATCAATATTGACAGAGGTAACATTCCATCTGTACTGGTCACCCATGACACCAATAATATCATACAACAGTCCATGTGTTATGTATGTCATTACACATGTCCACCAAATGCAATGCCTATACACATGCCCAAATGACATGAATGAAGAACCTACACACATTTACATATAGTGGTGTGCGTTCAGATACTATGCATGTGCAGTTATTGATGTTTGCAGGTGACGTGTGTCTTAGTACATCATGCAGTTGCAATGCAGCCTCAACATTGCCAACTGTATATGGTGATATGCTGAAAGTACAGTAAGATGTACTTCAGGTATGGACAGATGTCTGGACATAACTAAGTGGTGGGGCATCTTTGCAGATGGATGTTTGCTGAGGACAACTCACAGGTGTGTCACAAGCAGTCCTACAATAACCTGTGTATCTGCTAAGCTATGGTTTTGTTAATTGAAGGAGAACACACACAACTCAGACAGCGGTCAGGGTGTCACCAAAGGTAAATCACTTGACACCCGTAACAGTTAAGACCTCCCATGTGCATATATCAGCACAGTTGCCAAAGGAAGCATCAGTACACTTTGTAACGCATGCAATACTGCTGTAAGTCTGTCATACGTATCATGAAAAGGGAAGGTGTTTGATTCACAGTACTGGCATGTGTGGTTGCGTGTGTGTCCATATATGTTACGTATGGTGGGGAATACATCTCAATTGTTACTCACTCTCCTGTACACTGTTGTAGACATCTGTACAGACAGCAATGTAGAAAGCAGGACATAGGCAGGGGTGTGTATCTCACACATGTGAGGTATCTGTGTGTGTGTGACATAGGTGTATTCAATAGTGAATGCCACAGTGTGTGTGTGTGTGTGTGTGTGTGTGTGTGTGTGTGTGTGTGTGTGTGTGTGTGTGTGTGTGTGTGTGTGTGTATGTATGTATGGCTGTCTAGTCCCTGGAGTGAGGATGTATGTTACCATAGTGAACTGATAAGACCCCTCCCCCATCCAGGCAATGCAGTCTACTATCTCTGTTGATGTCCTCGATCTTAACCAATACTGACTACCTGTACATGTGTAATCTCTGTGGTGCATCATGTAAGTGCACAGTACTGTAATGATGATTTGCACATAGGCAGGGGTCCTCACCTCAACACTAGTAAGTGTGTGTGTGTGTGCGTGTGTGTGTGTGTGTGTGTGTGTGTGTGTGTGTGTGTGTGTGTGTGTGTGTGTGTGTGTGTGTGTGTGTGTTTTACTGTGTCAGTGAATCCGAGAGTGTATGGGTGGTTTACTGTGTCTCTGAATACATGTGTGTGAATACCTGAGTGTGTGGGTGTAGCTGTGTGTTCGCATCCTGTCATGGGAATGTGTATTACTGCTTCTCAATGAGGCATCATGCTTTCCACAGGCCTCTACCCTTGTCATCTGCTAGAACGCTCTCTTACGTCCCCACTCCATGTAACTGTACCTGTGATGTCACCCAGTATGGATGTCACGTCTCTAGCCACAATAGCTTTAGCCACAGTAGCTTAATACACAGCTATCATGCTCTTGGATCAGTAGATCAGTAGACGTGTTTGGAATGTGGGACTTTCTAACTGTGATGTGGAAGCTATAAAGTGCATGCTGGTATTTTCATACATACCTGTGAGTAGTCCACATTTACATATGGGACACTAACTGCAAACACTGACATCCACTGGCACATGCAATTAGACCTGAAGGAGGAAGGCAGAACATCAAGACCAACATGCAGTTACTGTTGTTACACATGACACACTGCTAACAGTACATTCTAAACCTGTACTACATGGTATGTCTGCTGCCTGTCAACAGTACACAGCAATTGTAATCTACACTTATCTGCCTAGTCTGTTCACACTGTGCATCAGACCATATGAGCATGTCCCTACACCGATGGTGTGGATGACAGGGATGCAGCACAGGCATCATCATATGCACAGGGTGATAATGTTTGCCAGAGGCCTAGGCTGCACCATTGGATGGCATCATGTGTGTGGGTTATGGCCTTTGATAACATTGTGCGTGTATGGATATTATGCATGTGTGTGTTGCGGTGCCCTACATATGTTTCTGGTGTGTGCGTGTGTGTATGCACACAGTTCTGGCATATGTCTGGCCTACACAGGGGTATTATTGACAGCTGCGGACTGTACAGGCCAGGTTTTACCATTCACGGTGTCCGGCCACGGCCACATGACCTGTGCCTGCCAGGGGTTGCATTGGGCACTACCAGGCAGAGGTGCAGCTTGGGTACTGTCTGATGACACATGTCCACTGAAACTATGTCCCTGTTGGGACCATCCAGAGCCACGTGCACATGGCCTGCTGTGTCCTGGTGTGGACAGTACAGCAACAGCTGCACTGCTGCTGCTACCACCACTATTGGAGTGGGCATGTGAGGTAGCTCATTCATGTAGACCTGCAACAGGTGATGTAGCTGGCCTACGTCCACGTGCCCAATGCTTCATTCCTACCAGATGTTCCAGCACAGACATCTCACGCTCGCAGATTGCCATGCCATGGTCAAGGACTCCAACCATGTCACCCAATCGTCTATCCAAAACTTCAGCAAGCTGCTGTTGAGCATTTGCCATTGCCTGGATGCTGTTGTTTAAAGAATGGACAGCAGCCCTCTGAAGCCTCTAACCTTCTCTGTTATGCCATTCAGCACATGCCTGTGCCTCCATTACAACCAGAAACATGCATCTGGTGACACCAGCTGCTGCGCTCTATCTTTCAGGGGCATGTTGGCCAGAGGTCCACCTATGAGCAGCACTGGCCACAGGCCTGTGTGGGGCATCACCAGTCAGTTGGCTGACATCATGGTGTGCAGGCACACCTTCCATAGCCTCCACACTTTCCTGTTCCAAGCTACCACACACCAACTGCCCTTCCTCTATGGCAACTGGTAATGGGGTATGTGTTGGCATGAGAACTGTGTGCGGGGATGAGGGGAATATAAGTGGAATGGCAACCAATGGCACAGATTCAGCCCTTGACAACCCTGCCTGTGCCTCAATTATACTTTCATTATCACTGCTAGAGTGTGTGGGGACACTAACATCAGATGGACCGCAGGAGGGGAACGCACCTACAGCAACAACTGTGAGGGGCAGACAAGAACTGTACATTACAATCTATACAACAGAAACACACACACAGACACACACACAGACATACACACAGGCACACGCTATGGCACCCAACATGCATGTGATATAACAGAAGGCATGCAACATGCATGTGATACGGCAGACGGCATGCAGCTCAGACAATAATAGTAGTAGTTATCATACACCCCTGGGTTGCACACAACAGCATGCATGTGTCATAGCAGAAAGGATATACATTACACAATCATAGTAGTAGTTAGCATACATCCCTGTGTTACACCATGTAGACCAGCACAGGTTAGCAGTACACCTGCCTGATGTGTGGCATATTAACTTGACAATCACATGTAGTATGACATGTGATCTGCTGATGTGTGCAATGACATGCATACATGTTTAACACAATGGTGTCCTGTCAAATATACAGTGGAGTAATGGTGTCCCAATGCAGGGATGTGTTATACTAACATGGACCTTCCGCTGGCGCAGTGTTGTCTGTCCACCCTACATATATACTGCACATTTAGCTGATGTACATGGCCATTGCAGGGAATCATGTGGCGTCTTTATTGTTATACAGTGTGAGTTACAGACACAGTTCATAGCCATGAATGTGTTCAGATACAATACATATATACTTTGGAATGTGACCCACGTCACTGAGGTGTATACACACTAAACCATGATGTGGAATGTGTAACACAGGTCACTGAAGGGTATACGGATGACACCCCTGCACATTTGCAACTATATAGCTGCTGCCTGGCAACTATGGCCAGACATGGCCAACTCGTCAGTACACCATGTCCCACAAGGCATCTTTGTACCACACACACACACACACACACACACACACACACACACACACACACACACACACACATGAGGAGCAAGGATGACAGTGATGTCTGACACCAACAAGGGGAATGTACTGTATCTGTGGGCTGATGTGGTTGTCTATGTATATATGTGGATACTGTACAGGTGACTGCTGTCATGTAGTGACACACTCAAGATGTTCAACACATCTTATGTGGTGGATTGATGTCACACCTACACAAGATGTGCACAAGCCTGTAGGATGTCTAGTGTTCCACATCTGCAATATAACCATTACACAAAGGCCATAGTTGGAACATGTGGAGCCAATGTACAACAGAGTGTACACACAAGCACATCACGTCTACTGTGTGTGTTGCATCAGTCTGTGGCCATCCTCCATGGCCATGTGGGAACATGTGTTGGCTAAATGGTTGTGACAGGCGTCTATTTCACATGTCTGTGTTGTCCCATATGACATACACCCATAGATGTCATATGCTCCACTGACGACAGGGTTTTGCAGACAAAGGGTGGTATGCTTGGTATGTGGGATATGTTTTTCAGGATAGTTAGGCAGTGTTGCAGGCAGCCCATTAGATGTCATGGACACGTCACATAGTACATAACATTGTGTGACATTCATAGCAGGGGTATAATCCACACCGGTGAATCCTGTGGGCTGGCCATACCCCAGCTCACTGTGTAGTACTGTTTGTATTCCCCACATGTGTAATTCTGATCTGTAGTACATGTCCCTACAGTGAACAACACCTCCACCATTGTATGCACACCTGTCCACATATCTGGCAATGACAGTTTGTGAGGTTTCATGTCGGTGTTTCACATAGTTTGCAAGTATTGCACATGGGTAGCCACTGTGATGCATTGCAGGTCTGACCTGGATATTGTGACAGGATCATACATTATGAGTACAAGTGGTAAATGGTCACATGGCAGATAGATCTGTGCATTAACATGCCTGATAAATAATAACAGTCTCACCTGCAATGGGCTGCTGTCGCAGGGGAATGTCAGAGGTACCTGAATAGGAGTGACACAGCAGTATGATCATTATCCATGCCTGTATGATAGCTACAGGGTGCAATGTGCATGTTAACACATACGCCAGTACAATAGACTATACTATGGAGTATGCACATGTGTGCATACACAGAGTAGCATACTATAGTATGCAGCATGTGTGTATACATGCCTTGCATATGATGTTACATTACATATTGTACAGTGACACATGTACCTATATGGAATATAGTTGTTATATGTGCAGTAGTGACTTACCAGGCAACTCCAGGCTCGGTGGTTGAGAGACACCCACCTCCACGATATCAGCTAAGCCTTGTGGATGTTCTTCTGCAGGTGTCACCAGGTTGGCCAGTAGCTCCTCGGTACGTGTGAGTGGGGGCTGGGTTGTTGGCACACCACCTGTTGCACCTTGTTCGTGGTGATTGCATTCACATGCTCTTTCGCTCATCAAATTAGGTCTGTACAGTGTCTGCGCACCTGCTGGTATGTGCGGTTGTGGTCACCCACATCATTAACCCTCCTGCGAAGTTCCTGCCACAGGGCATCCCACTCCTGTGCATCCTGTGGCACATGGCTGAACAGTACATGATGATTATCAAGTAGGTATGGGATGAGGGCCTCATCCTCCAAGCAGGTATAAGGTGGCAGCCTTGCACCTGGCATACCTGGAAGACATAATGATGGAGACAGGTCACAGTAACTCACAGAGACGTACAGAGCTACAGCTGAACATACATGTGCATCACATTTATTACGATTAAATAGTTGTCTTTGTAAATCTACATGACACTGACACGTTTATGTCACACACATTTGACACTTAATGGTGATTGGATATTAACACCATATACGTGTGTGTCACATGATTACATTGCTCATACTCCATGTGGATGCTGTCTTGATGTGAGCATGTCTGTTTGCCTGTACTGGTGTTCTTACCTATCAGCACATGCCTGGATGTGTCCACATTAATGCAGTCGACCTTAATACTGTGTATATGTCACATATAAAGACTTACACTGCCTTAACGGACATGACTTGTAACCCTGTAGACTTGCTCATGGAAGATTTTACATGTATGTGTTTTGCCATATACATTTACATGGCACTGTACAGCAGTTCAACATCCTGCCATGTATCACCTGTGTTGCACATGTGATACACATGGGACACTGGCTAGCCTGATGGTATTTGCAGAGTTGGATATCAACTATAGCATGTACGGTCAAAGTCAACTAGTAGGCTATATGCCCTGGGCCATGTATGAGCCTAGGATGAAAGGTTACCTAGCTGTAGCTGGCAGGTGGGTTTCTGGGGCCAGGTCAAGCAGTGCCACATAACTGATCCACAGGGTTAATGATATATTTACCATGCGGTCATCAAACCATGTCTGAAAGTGGGGCAATGTGCAGCTTTGCTGGACAGGGATGCATAGTATGGCAGTAGTATGTAAAGTGTATGGGACAAGGATCTGTCCAGCATGTGGTGATCCTTGTACTAGGAAGGTGGATGTCCATGAAATATGTGTTTGAGATCAGGATGTGTATGTGTAGCATGTCCAACGTCACTGGGTTGGACATGGCTTTATTCAGGGTAGGCATCATGCTACATAGTAGAGATGGGGATTGGGAAGGCTGGTGTAGGCCATCTGAACATGGCCAATACCCCTTAAAGGAAATATGTGATCTAATATGGGTCACTTGAGTGTTGAGTATGGCTGAACAATGATCTCTATATTCATGGATGGCACCCTGTCATGATTAGGGTTGCCACTTATGACTACCTGACAGGTGTGGTGACGTAACTATCACAGGAAAGACAACTGCCCTGCTGCATCCCTTAGACACAGTGTCCATTATGTTGACCACTGCCTAGGTGGTAGTTCATGGGTACAGGGTTATTAACATGGGGTTGACAATGCAATATATAGCTGTCAGATTGTGGCCATATGTTACACACCTCACCCGCAAAGCCCCTTCTGTATGTTGTCTGCAACACTCATTGAGTCAGCTATTGCTCCTAGGTCATAGTCATTCGCATACTTCAATAGGCAGATGCCTTCTGTTAGTCTGTGTGGTATAGACTAAAATGAGGGGGAGTACAATGAATTAACCCTGTCTTACTGTAGCTGGTACTGGTGTGATGTGCATGTATTATTCAGACACCTTCTGTAGTGTTGGTTCTGCCAGCAGTCCAGTTGCAAAACACTTCTGTGACATAGGAATGTACATCTAGTATACTGAGTGTAGGTGGAACACAGTATGGGTGATGATGTCCTATGACCTGGCAAGGTTATGATATGCTGTGTGAAATCAACCTTACTGTTATCTACATCTGTACTGCTGACATCAAATAAGCTAATCAAGGTTCATAGCCTTTCAGACCAGACTCAGCAGGGTAGTAGTACAGTACTTCCCATTATCAGTGGTGTCTCCCCCTTTGTGGGTTGTGATAACTGTTGGTGTGCACCATTCAGTGTGTACACAGCCTGACATGCTATGTTTTATATGATGTGTATGTGGAGAGCAAATTGTTTTGCCATATGTGTATGATACAATCTGGGATGTGGACAGGTCCCATGCAGACTGAGTACAGCTTGTACCTGCATAGTTGTGGTTACTGGGGCTCTGTAGTGTACATGGATATATGACTGTGTACCTGTTGGGGGTGTGTGTTTATGTTATCCAAGACCCCATCCGGATTGCTTATTTATGCTCAGCACTTGTTCAGAACTTGTAAGCACTAAATAAGCTACTAATTACTATAGCACTCAGTCTTCCTCATTACCTAGAGGTAAACAGTTTTTGTACTTACATTTCTCACTTGCTTAGAGAATAACAGCTCTTGTACTCACTTTCCTCACTGTAGAATATGAACAGCCAAAGCATGTGTTTGAGGAAATTGAGTATGTGACAGTTTGTATGTATTAAAATGTACTGTGTACTGTGAACCTTGGATGAACTCTGAGCAACGAGAAAATACTGAAAAACAAGAGTCTGCCTGAAAGCAGGAAATGTGCCTTTTATGGAAGTGCATCCGATTTTCTTTCTTTGAACAGAGATATGATGATGTGAATTGTCTTATGTTTATGGGTAAACCTTTGATTGGTTAATTGCCCTGTATAATGATCTAATTGGTTCAGTTTTATATTTTTTGTACTGTCAGCAATATCACCAGTATATAAGCTTGTTTATTCCTTTGTTCTGGGAGTCTCCCTGGTGCTTTCCATGAGGCTCCCGCACGTGTGTACTGTAGATAATAAAAAACACTGAAAGAGAGAAAGAACTGTATTTGTCTTCATTTTCAAAGTATTGTGTAACGTAACAATTGGTGCCGTTTACTCGGATCTGAATTGAGAACAAGCTGCAGCAGTCAGGAAGTGGATGAAATACTGCTAATGAAAGGGCCCATAACAGACTTTTCTGTTTCTGCAGTGTTTCTTTCATCTCTCTGTCTGCCTGCCTTAAAGATTTGAATTTTTTTTTATTTTATGCAGAAAAATGATATGATTTCTCTCATTCAGTTGTTTTGAGGTAAGTGGCATGCATTTCTCTTCTGCTATTGAATGTGCAGTATGAGAGTGGGTTAATACAGAAATTTCTGGTGACATACGTATGAAAGGAGGAATGATAGTGGGGGTAACAAGACGTTTATACACCTTAGCTAAACCTGTGTTAAACAAGTATAGCTTATCGAGTGAAAATGGGAGCGAGTGCAGGAAAAATAAATGAGCCAGAAAGAGGTACACCAGCTGGTTATATGTTTTATCGTGTGTCCCGGTACAGTTGTATGTTTTTAAATCAGTGGATCGCCCTTACTAAAAATGATGGTGACCTCGCTTTTCCCGAAAATGGTAGTTTTAATAAAGATATATTGACTAATTTGCAAAAGAAATTAAAAAAAAAAGGAAGAATACCAGGGTTGTGCTGGGCAGCTTTTAATGATTGGATGTGTGAAGCTAAAGAAAGGGAAAGGACTCGGTTGTCAGTAGTCTTAAGGACAATCAAAAGAAACTAAAAGAGCAGATAAAGGAACTGCGACATACTGCAAGTAATCTAGATGTAGCAAACGGTAAATGCTTAAAGGAACCACCCTTTAAAGGATTATATCCTGTACAAGAATTAAGTAAATTACAAATAACCAAATCATCTGAGGATGATAACCCCTGGTTCCCCCCACCCCCTACGGCTCCTCCACCGCAATATCAGCCTTCACAGGTTCAAGACGTAGCAGTGAGCTCCACAACAGAGAGTGAAGGCCGGTGGGGAGAAGAGCAGACTGCACCCGACTCTGGAAGCGGAGATCGGGCAATGGAAAGTCAGCCTAGCAAACCGCTTATAGAACAACCTGACCAAGCGGATACAAGTAAACCATCACCTAGACTAACCCGTTTGAAGACAAAGAAACAGCAGAAAAGAAAAGCACAAATGCTTTTTGACCCTAGGTCTAGCCAGCCGAAAATATATCACAATAAAAAAGCCGTATATTTGCACAAGGGTAAATTTACAAACAATGTCCAATTGTGATTGAAGACAACGATGGCTACATTGGTCCGGACAAATCTAATTCAGATTCTGATTCTGAATCAGACACTAGCCCATCAGAAGAAGGAGTATTCCCATTGAGAGAAGTCCGAAACCCAGCACATGCTAGGGATGCAGGAAAACTGGCTACTGTAGTGGTACCTAGGGCGTGGTCAGCAGTTGATTTTCAAGCGATCACTAAATCACTTCCACCTATTCGTAATAACCCAGTGAAGTTTCAATGAGTATTGGCAGGACATATCTGTTTGCAAAATCCTACCATAGAAGAGGTTAGAGCTGTCCTCCAATATGCTGTCCCAGCTGATCTGATGAAACGTATCTGGGATCAAGCTAATGTTCCTACCCCAATACCGAAGCACAACACGCAAGGGGAGAATGGATTTGAAGTGATTAGCCCTACCTCTAGCCCTACTCTCTATGAGAGTGCAAGTACATCCTACTAAAGGTCTTTCTCCTCATGAAATCCTAATGGGCCGTCCTATGCGTATGCCCATGACTCCACCACCACCCTTTTCTGAGTATGATGCATTTGATCATGATATTCTTCTGTATTGCATTTCTCTTGTTTCTTTTTTACAGTTTCATCATCGCCAGGTAGCAGTGGCTCAACATATCCCTGATCCTTTCCTGTCCTCGGCAATACAACCAGGAGATTGGGTATACGTCAAGTCATTCTCTCAAAAAACAGCTCTTCAACCACGCTGGAAGGAGCCCTTCCTGGTTCTACTGACGACATCATCAGAGGTTCGACTACAAGGCTCACCCACCTGGATTCACATATCACACGTCAAGAAGGTCATCCCTTCTGAAGATCAACAGCCTCTGTCTTTTGATACTCCTGATTCTCCACCTATTGCTACTCATACTTGAAGCCATACTGTACCAGTACCTGACAATGCCTGACGTTTATCCATTTGGACAACCTCACCAAGTGCAACCGCCATTTCCACAAAAGTACTGCACAACTATTTTGGTGGTTATTCTTGTCATTTTGATATTTTTATTGTGGCCATTTTTATTTCCTGCTCCAACTACGCCTCATGCCAAACGAGCTGCATGGCATCCACCTTTCAACACCTACCAAGCCATTAAATACACTTATGCGTCATCCCTCAATGTCTCAGACTGCTGGATTTGCACTGCTATTCCTACTGTTCATGGGGGATTGATGCTAAATCTAGTCCCTTTAGGGGTTAATGAAACTTGGATGAATCTGATCTACGATACATCAAATGTTATTTCAAAGGACAATATAGCATTACAATTGTCCTTTTGCCAAAATGGAACTGTGTGTTTTCAAAAACTTGGTAAAACTAGAGTCGGGTGGAGCCATTGTAACAAAACAGTGGTATATAACTGCACTGCAGACAATTCAGGTTGTGTAACAGATTTCTCACCTATAAAAAGACTTGTTAAAGACTCTATAGCTAACTTTTCCCAGAAAATAGAAACTGTTCATTGGAAAATATTCCAAGGACTGCCGGATGCCGGGGATCGCTTCAAGTCTATCAACATCACCATTAAAGTGGAAAATTGTTATTTTGTGTGCGGAAGAAAAGCATATAAATGGCTACCAGGAAATTGGTCTGGCAGCTGCTTCCCGGGCTACCTGGTTCCAGCTATTCAACATGTATCTGCATTACCTAAGGGAAAAATTCGAAACGTTCAAGAGGTCAAGAAGCCTGCCAATCCTGTAGGTTGAGTTGATGCTTCATGGATGTATCATCATGACTTAGCTCATGTTAGTACCAAAGGACTGTCCCATATGGACTTGGGTGATGACGTCATATCATAGGCTGGTATAATTCCGTCATATGGAGCAGTGAAATCAATTTGGGAACTGAGAAAGCTATCTAAATTGCTTGAAATATTAAGCAATGCTACATTTTCTGTCTTAGAACTAGTGACTGATGAATTGACTGCTATAGGTTCATAGGTTCATAGTTTGGTACTGGCCTATCTGCCCGAAGGCATATATTAGTCCAGCCACGTTGTGCGGTATTCACCACCCCTTTAGTAGTTCCCTAGACCCTTGTACTAGCAGCTAGTATCCTAGACCCCTATCTAGTAGTGCTGTTGGTGTGATCCCCGGTGTGAACTTTCTGTTACCCATCCACTCATCAAGGTTCCTCTTGAAGAGTGATAGTGAGGGGCTCTGTCTTATGTAGATTGGGATCCTGTTCCATAGTAAGGGAAGTCTCTGCGAAGGGAATCTATCCCTCCAGCATGTTCTATTCATTGTTGTGTTGAGGTTTATATCCCTAGAGCGTGTAGCTCGAGTAGATTTGGTTTTGCTAAGATGGAGCATGTTCAGCAATTCTGGGTTGGACATGGCTCTGTACGTTAGACAGAGATCGCCTCTGAGAAAGCGGTATGCAACAGAGAACAGTCTTAGCTTTTTCAATCATGCTGCATAGGGCAACTGTTTGAGGCCAGTTATCCTCTTGGTTAGGTACCTTTGTGGTCTCTCCAGCTGCTGGAGATATCTAGCCAGGTACATTCCAATTGGTGCATTGTACTCAATAATGGGTCTGATGAGGGAAGAGTAGAGGGGCACCATTACATCCTTAGATCTTGATGCGAACCCTTTCGTGATCAGATGGGTCACAAAGAAGGATTTTCTAACCACTTTGGTAACATGGTTATCAAAGGAAAGCTGACTATCTACTTGGGTCCCTAAATCCCTTATTTCCTCTTCAGATTTCAGGGGATTACCTCCTATGTTGTAGTTTGTGGGTACTCTGTTTTTTCCAAAGGGGATTACTACGCATTTTTTTGCATTTAGCTTGAGACCATGGCACCATGCATCAGTCTCATTTAGGCCCTTCTGGAGGATCTCTATGTCGGTCGAAGACTGTATTATAGCACCCAGTTTGCAGTCGTCCGCAAACTTAGTCAGCCACAGCCCTTCCGTGCTTGCCTGTACTTCTGAGAAGTATATGCCAAGCAGGAGGGGCCCCAGGACAGAGCCCTGAGGCACACCACTCATTAATGGTCTGGATTCGGACAAAGATCCTACTACTCTTACTTTATGGGATCTGTCTGAGAGCCAGTTTGTGATCCATCTTGTGACATAAGGGTTTATGCCCAGGCTGGTGAGCTTATCAATAATACCTGAATGGGGAATGGTGTCAAATGCTTTAGCAAGGTCAAGGTAAGCCGTGTGTACCTCCTTTCCCTTATCTATAGCCTGAGTAACTGTCTCAAAGAAATCCACCAGGTTCAGGAGGCATGATCTGCCCTTGACAAAGCCGAACTGTGTGGGGTCCAGCGACTGTAGGTTCCCAATCTCTCCATTTATGAGTTCCATAATGATTCACTCCATAGCCTTACAGATCAGACTGGTCAGGCGTATTGGTCGGTAGTTCCCAGGGTCAGTTGTGGCCCCACCCTTGTGTAGTGGGACCACTATTGCCATGTGCCATTCTATGGGCACATATCCTGTGGAGAGGCTGAGACTGAACAGGGTATTAAGATGCGGGGTTAATTCCTTTTGGAGCTCACGTATGACACAGCCTGGGACACCATCTGGTCCAATGGAGGCAGTGTTTTTAGCTTTAGATAGAACCTTGTTAACCAACGTATCAGTAATAATTGAACTTACACAATCCCCTAGAATGGTAATAGGCCCTGTAGGTGGTGAGGGGGGGGGGCAATTTGGACTGAACCTGTCATCCAAGATGTTGGCAATGTCAGAAGGGTCAGTGTATTTTGTTCCATTTTGTACTAGCTCAGAACAGACCTGAGCGTTGCCATTTAGGTTTTTGACATAGCCATAGAAGGCCTTATGGTTATCCTTGGCATCCTTGGCAACTTTCTTTTCAAAATTAGCTTTAGTTGACTTGATGAGGGCCCTCAATTTCTTACTAGTGCTGATCAGGGATGATTTTTCTACTTGAGATTTGGCCTTTTTTTGTATAAGTCTCCTCCTTTTATTGTAAAGTTTGCTTATGGCCAGGGTCCACCAGACTGGTTTCTTCTTGCTTGAGGAAGGAGTCTTGGTTTTATTTGGGATAGCACGGTCCATGCAATCCTGAAGATGCATATAGAGTGCCTTGGTGTAGGATTCTGCATCCTGGATATCATTATCCTTCTGCAAGGGAATAGTGAAGCTTTCCACTTCGGATACAAGTAGTTTGAAGTTTGCTTTGGAAAGGTTTTTGACTATGGTTTCTTTGATTGGGGGAGGTGGAGGAGTGAGGATGTCCATGGTTATTAGTTTGTGGTCGGATCTGACCAAGGAGGCAGAGATGACGAGTGTGGTACAATGGGCGCCCATATTTGTGATGATTAAATCCAATATGTTGTTCCCTCTAGTGGGGGAACATACTAGTTGTTCAAGGGCATTTGAATTTATAAACTCTATGAATCGCTGAGCATAGGAGTTGGAACATTGGTAGTTCACCCAGTCTATACCAGGGTAGTTGAAATCACCCAAGATTATGGTGTTGGGTAGGACCTTTATATTTTCCAATGTCTCAAGGAATGCAGAGTGAGCATCTTGGGACATGGTGGGCGATCTGTAACTGGCTATGACTTGAAATGTGTTTTTTCCTGCTGATAGTTGCGCATGGATGATGTCTGGGGCATCATGCTGCGCTACTAACCTGGAGATATGGGTATCCTTGATGAATATGGATACACCTCCACCCTTTGTACTGTGATCTGGTAACTGAGGCCGGAAGGTATGATATGAATTGTAACCTGGCAGTGCTGGGGTGCTCTCTTAAGCCTTGAACCAGGTTTCTGTCACTGCACAAACATCAATTTTCTCCATGCTGAGGAGAGCTCGAGTGTGTGCATTTTGAGGTTGAGACTTCTGGCGTTGAGTAGCATTACCCTTAGTTTTTGGTTACCTGTGCTGGTTACGGTGGTTGAGAGCTGTGGTACTCTAAAACCATATGGCTCTCAATTTCACCCTAGCGGGGAAAGGAGGAACTTGTGCTTTAATCCAGGAGGAGTGCTGTACATTTATTCCTGATAATCAGCATGAAATTGAAAGTCATCTTGAACTGATACAAAGAATTTCCGAACTTTCGAAGGCCAAAGAGGTCAATAGTTCAACATGGGCATGGTTAACCAACCTGTTCTCAGGCTGGGGAGGTGGACTGTTGAAGTTGATCTTATTAATTGCAGTATTAGCAATTGTGGCTTTTCTTGTCTTATTCCTAATCAAAGCACTGATCTTGAAATTAATGTCTTCAAAAACTGTGAAGAAAGTGCCTAAGTTTTATATGCCTACAGCTATGAATATAGACGATGAAATGACAATGTTTTCCAATGATGAAAAGACCAGTAGCATGGTTAGGCTAGATTTGGGACAAATGTATGATAGGCTAATTGGTGATGCTTACACAGCATCAAATGGGGGGTTGTAGAATATGAACAGCCAAAGCATGTGTTTGAGGAAATTGAGTATGTGACAGTTTGTATGTATTAAAATGTACTGCGTACTGTGAACATTGGATGAACTCTGAGCAACGAGAAAATACTGAAAAACAAGAGTCTGTCTGAAAGCAAGAAATGTGCCTTTTATGGAAGTGCATCCGATTTTCTTTCTTTGCCCAGCGATATGATGATGTGAATTGTCTTATGTTTATGGGTAAATCTTTGATTGGTTAATTGCCCTGTATAATGATCTAATTGGTTCAGTTTTATATTTTTGTATTGTCAGCAATATCACCAGTATATAAGCTTGTTTATTCCTTTGTTCTGGGAGTCTCTCTGGTGCTTTCCATGAGGCTCCCACATGTGTGTACTGTAGATAATAAAAAACACTGAAAGAGAGAAAGAACTGTATTTGTCTTCATTTTCAAAGTATTGTGTAACCTAACATCACTTATCTAGAGGAAAATATTTTTTTATTCAGGCATTTCCAAGGGTCAACTCCCAGTGTTCTCTCCTGTCTATCTGATGAATCTGGGCATCTTGAGGCAATGTAGAAATTGCCTCATGTACACAGACAACCTTCTCCTACTACCACCCAACACTACAACCTGTGAGAGATGCACTTATCTAGCCAAACTGGAGGTAAAACTCTCTCCAACCAAGACTGAACTTGACAGTCATGTGGAGAAGGTAAACATTTACACCACACCACACTCATCACATAGTCTCACTAAACCTACACCACCAAAATACACACAAAGTAACACAAAAACATTCACAGAGGCTCTCAATAATAATCTAAGCAACAGAGACCTCCAAAGCAGAAACGCAAGCAGCATCCATCCCTCAACACAACCCTAATGACACATAGCCCACAGACTCAGTGTTCCACACTCAACCACAGCCAATAAGGCAAAACAATGTACCCAACACACTAGTCATAGGTGACTCTATAGTCAGGCACACTGATGTCCCAATCACAAGGCTAAACAAGGAGAAGGTTACTGTCAGCTGCCTGTCAGGTGCCAGGATCTGCCACATAACCCACGCACTCAGGTCACTCCAGAACAAGTACATATATGACTCTGTCATTGTCCATGTTGGTGTGAATGACCTGAGACGTACCTCCCTGAACTACATGAAAAGAGGCATGGAAGAGCTCTCTGATCTTGTAGCCCAGGCAGGTATGACCCTAGCCCTGAGTAGCATTCTGCCATCACCCAGAATGATACCGCAGTACAAGGACAGAATGATTGACTTCAACAATTGGCTAAGCTTCTGGTTTCATTCTAAAGGGGATCCAGTATCTGTCTGCTTGGCATGACATGGTCATCAGACCACGATGCTTTGCCAGAGATGGCCTAAACCTGCCACCCCTGGGATTCCGGATATTGCCTAAGGCTCTTGCTGCCCCTATAGTGCCTTTTTTAGGCAAGGTTTAAATAACAAATTCACCACCATAACAGGAACAGGCAAGCAAAAACTGAAGGTAATGCTACTCAATGCTAGAAGTCTAAATCTCAAAATGCACTCACTCGAGGCACTCCTTAAAATGGAGAACATTGATATCTGTGTAGTGACTGAGACCTGGTTTAAGGCTCCAGAGAGCACCCCTGCACTACCAGGCTATAATTCATGCCACACTTTTCGGCCATGTAAACTGGACTGAAACACCAAAGGCGGAGGTGTGTCCATATTCATTAAGGATATCCACACCTCCAGGCTAGTTGCTCAGCACAATGCATCCGAGGTTATCCAAGTGCAACTACCTCTGGGCAAAACTGCAATCCAAATTGTAGCTTGCTACAGATCCCCCACCATGCACTAGGATTCCCACTCCTCTTTTCTTGATGTACTGGAAAATATTAGGGTTCAACCAAACACCCTAATAATGGGTGACTTCAACTACCCCACCATTAAGTGGGAAAACTACTCGTGTACCAACTCATTAGCTCAATGCTTTCTGGAATTCATAAACTCCAATGCCTTGGATCAACTTATCCACACCCCCACCAGGGGCAGCAATATCCTAGACCTAGTCACGAGTGACCGGTGTTAGAAGTGAACTCCTCGTTGGTCCAATCAGACCATAAGCTAATCACCCTTGATATCCACATTCCGCCCCACCCCCATTAAGGAAACCACAGTAAATATTTCTCCAAAGCCAACTTCATGCTTCTTAAAACAGAAGTGGTGAACTTCATGACACCCATGTAGATGGACAATACAGTTACAACTGCTGAATACTACACAAATGCACTCTATAAGCACTTACACAAGTGCATGGCTCGTGCTACCCCAAACAGAACCAAGACACTATCCTCCAAAACAAGGAAGCCAATCTGGTGGTCCCCTGCCATAAACAAACTGTATAACAGAAGGAAGAAACTGTTGCAAAAGAGAGTACAATCCCATGAGTGGAGGAGCTCCCTGGTCAGCCTCAGTAAGAAGCTGAGATCCCTTATAAGATCCTCCAAAGCTAGCTATGAAAACAAAATCACCACTAATTCCAAGGACAACCACAAAGCATTCTATAGCTATGTCAAGAATCTCGATGACAACACCCAGATCTGCTCTGAGTTACAGCACAAAGGCATGAAAATTACTGAACCAACTGATATTGCCAACATCCTGGCAGATAGGTTCACTGCTAACTTTCACCCCTCTCACCTCTTAAAGGGTCCATATCTATACAGAAAGAATGCAGAGTCCCTGTAATCACAACTATGCAGGTAAAAGCTGCATTCTCTAAAGCCAAAACACAGCATCAATGGTACCGGACAATATCCCAGGCTGCGTTTTACATGAACTTCAGAATGAACTGGTTCCCCATTTAAGCAACATGTTCAATAATAGCCTTGCATCAGGTTTTGTGCCTTTTATTTACCCAGGCGAAAGCGCTTGATTATACATTTCCTTTCATTTTTGAATAAAAGTTGTGAGTGAGCTATTGTTGGACTGGTTCGTTTTCCTCCCAGCTTTGGATTTGTTGCATTTCTTGGTTCGGAGCTTTTTTCCTGGTTTCTCTGACTGTAAACCAGTTACAAGTGGTGTCCCCCAGAGCTCAGTCCTAGGACCCCTCATGTTCGGTACTGACTTCTCTGAGGTACAGGCGAGCACAGGAGGACTTTGGCTGAAAAGGTTTGCAGACGACTAAAAACTAGGGGACATAATTGGTTCCCAGCTGATACAGACACCCTCCAGAAGGGTCTCACTGAGATGGATACCTGGTGTCAATATCATGGCCTCAAGCTGAATGCCAAAAGGTGCATAGTCATCCCCTTTGGATAAAACTAATTACCCATGGACTACCATATAGGTGGTAGTCCCCTACATACAGAAAAGGTAATAAGGCATCTGGGAACCCAAGGAGATAGCAATCTCTCCTTTGATAACCATATTGCCAAGGTGTTTAGAATATCCTTCTATGTGGCCCTCCCAATCTCAAATGGGTTTGCATCCAGAACAAAGGAGGCCATTGTGCCTCTCTACTCATGACTTATTAGACCCATTAAAGAATACAACACCCCATTTGAGATGTACCTTACAAGACAACTGCAGCAGCTTGAAAGACCACAAAAGTACCACACCAAGAGGATTACTGACCTCAAACAGATGACCTATGCAGCCCAACTAAAGAAACTCCAGCTGTACTCGGTTGCATACCGCATACTCAGAGGTGATCTCTGCTTGACATACAAGGCCAATGTCCAACCCAGTATTGATGGATATGCTCCACCTAAACAAAAGCCCCTGAGAGCCACATGCTCTAGGGATATAAACCTAACCACAATGATAACTAAAGACATGCTGGAGGGATAGATTCCTGACCCGGAGACTCCCCATGCTTTAGAACATGATTCCAATGTACATCAGGCAGGGCCCCTCACTAGCACTCTTCAAGAGAAACCGTGATGGGTGGATGGGAGACAAACATGTACCCTGGGGATCACTGTAGTGGCTCTGCTTGACAGAGGAACAGGGAACTAATGGCTTTGCTGTTCAGAGGCACAGGGAACTAACCCAAGGGGGTGGCGGAAGCCAACACACTCTAGCTAGGCTTATAAATGCCTTTGGGCAGACAACCTAGTACCTTCCTATGAACTTATGAACCTATTACATGTGTTATGTGCAGGGTTAGTTAACTAGATCTTCCATTTTACTTTGCTATCATGCTGATAAACTGTTGGGTGACTACAAGTCATATGTATCCTGTTACTGTGTATTGAAAATGCCAATAGACATAACTAATGATTGCCTAACATAACAGTAATGCTATGTAAAATGTAATACATATCTTCCTACAATACTCTACATTACACAGTTATTGGCACAATATCTCACAATGCAAATCATAATTGCACAGTAGGCCCACCTTCGACATGTTATTCTCATTAATACACCCATACATATGCCTACTGTTACAATATATCGACATATACTATCCCCTGTTATAGCACATATTTGTTGGACCGACCCTGCCACTGACAGCGGCTGGAGAGGAATAGTTGGGTTCAAAGCCCTTATATAGCATCCCTTGTGGTGTATGAGGTGTTTGCCTTGTGACCTACAGCAGTACACACATAAATACTGCAAGCATTACTATGCTCAACAATACATCACTACAAGATAACTGTTTCCACTATATGCATTGCGTACACTTTAATTATTACAGAACAGGTACATACACAGACATACTGAGTGTTCTACGTACCTTATTAGTAACCCGAGGTGTCGTTGACTGTTATTTCAATCTTTTTCAGTTTTTGTTTTAATCTTCTTTGCAATGTTCTGCTGGTATATATAGATGGTTTGAATGTGTGACAAGCCATCGTTTTATAGTTAAATATCAGTAACATGTGCTTTCCTGACCACCAGTTGGTGTTCCAAAGTAGTTAATTACATGCAAATCAGCTGTGCAGCTACTCCATTAGCCAATACCATGGCAATAGTGGTGTATAATTGAGTACTCCACTTGGGCGTTGTCACTTTGCCTTACGTTCAAGGAAGACGGCCTGGATGTGTTGTTTGTGATGTATTGCTACAGCTATATGGAGACACACAGAGCTATATTAGCTTCATGACTCCCGTGGATTGTGTGTAATGCCTAGAAAATGTTGTTCTACATGTGAGTACAGCTGTTATATTTCAGAACATTGCTACTTATGCAGGGTTTGTTTGTACCTGATACTTCTGCAGATGTTTCAGTCTGGCAAGGATGTTTGAGCAGCTCAGTGCTGTATGGCTAGGCATATAATGTTAAGTGGTTTACAGTGTGCTCACCAGACATCTTTGGTTTGGTGTAAATGTGTATCATACTGTGCTGTTAATCAGTAATTGATAACACTTCCTGGTGTACACACAACCCTCTGAAACAGGATTAGTGCAAACAAACTCTGTAACATCAGCAGCTGTTCCATTGTATAACAGCAACTATTTCACATAGGGCCACGTTAGTGTGTCTCTGACAAGGTATGTTAAGGCTTCTGCAGATGTCGTAAAGTGAGTGAATGATTTGTGATATTATTACAGTATGTATTGTAATTGGTTTGGGTGTGGGGGAGATGTTGGTGGGTGTACATAGCAGATGCAGGTGTGTAGGAACTGCTTTTATACATATTCGATATGTGTGTGAGGGTTCCTTCCCTATTTGAACACCTATCCTTTAGTGGACTAATACTATGGTAATTGCAGGCTGACTCATTAAGGTACTGTTAAATGGTTCCTGTACAGCATGCAGGTGATGTTAGTCCTTGAATCCTTTCGGCAATACATCGGAATGTTATAAAGTGTTGCTACACGAAAGCTGTCTGTGTATTTCTGTCATAGGTATTTGCAGTCATTGGAGTTGTGTTGGTGACTGACCCTCTTAGGCTAGGTTTGCCACCTTTTCAAATGGCCATAGTAGGACATTTTCAGAACACACATCAGATTTTAATGGCCGACACATACCCACAATCAGTACAAAGGATAGAACTTTACTTTTTTGCCTAAATAAAAGCTTATTCTTTTAGCAGTTTAGGTGCTTATTCTGTTTCTTGCAACATTTAGGTATTTTAGAAACAGACATAACTATTTTATGCAATTATTACATAAAATATGGGACATAATTATGTCCTACAATCTAAGGACATTTGCCATTTTTAATATTTTTGGTCAGGACACAACAGCCCAAAGAGGGACTGTCCCTCGCAAAGTTGGACAGGTCATAACCCTCTCTTTGGCTCATGCCCATAGCACATATTTGTAATAGTGTATAGGCATATACTCTCCATATCCTTTGTTCATATAGTTTGGTCATGGTGGAATGTGTGATTGCTATGGTCCATGTTATACTCATAAATGAGCACTTCAACCGCTGTATACGGGATACCTACGGAATCCCGAACACACGCAATTCCGACGCCCACAGTACCGGGCTCAGACTCCCAAACCCCACATTACCGAACACTCAAACTCGCGACAGTCAAACCTGCGAAAGTAACACAAACACAAAACACACACATGCACACACAGACACACTGCTACCCACCACATCCAAACAAACCATCCTACACTACTTAACAGCAGGTGAGCAAGCCCCCCTACACTCCCATGTGGGTGGCTGTGCCCCCCACATCCCCACTACTTTAATATTCTACCTCCAAGATTGCACAGACACAGAAAGCAAACCCACACCCACAAATTACAGCCCCCCAGAAACACACAACACACTCAGAACACACACTTACACACACTAAAGCCCTCAGAAACACACTTACACACAGTAACCTACCTGAACAGCAACACCAGCAGCTCTAACTAAAAGTCCCTTAACATCAGGATTTTAAAACTCGTGCTTCTGGTGTTTCAGTACTGTGGTGTTTCGGTCTTTAAGCCTCGTGATTATGCTCGTCGGTATTTCAGGCATTCGGTATTTGGTAGGTATCCCATTTATATGTACCTCCATGGTTGTGTAGATGTTGTTAACCTATCTATATATCTACATATATATGTATATCCCTATATTTCAACATATATCTCCCTCTCTCCCTCTATCTATATGCTGATTAATATATATATATATATATATATATATATATATATATATATATATATATATATATATATATGTATGTATATCATACACCTTTCATTGGATACATGGTGGTTTGTCCTATTTCCATACAATCCTCCCTTTTGTGTTTTAACCTGTCAGAATACACATCTGTCGTTGATACATCTCAGGTAGCTTAGTGGTAGGCTATTGTGAAGATTGTGCACATGGTTGCGTGTTCTAATCCTGGCAGTGGTCATTTTACCTCTCAGAGCAGGCACTGGTAGTGCAAGGGTGATTAAAGCACATTTCAGTGGTTGTGAGTGGCTTTGCCTGTGATCTGTGCGATGTTCAGCAAAGGTTAAACCTGTGTGGTGCTTATCCGTGTAGTCATGTTTATGCACAGCTTACCAGCACTTACCGGCGAAATAACCCGTTAACATCTGCTTAAAAGTGCTTTAATCACCCTGCATCCAAAATCCCTTATTCGGGACCTCATAATGACGTAACAGCCCTTGCAGGTCATGAAACCGGGAGCATGAACACCGCAGTCACTTGCTTTACCACTGAGGCATCTCAGATATGTACAATTTTTATGGTGTTTAGTATGTACAGTGTACTACAGCCGTTCCTCACTACTGCAAACAAATGTGTAAGTCAGTTGGTGTACATATGTATGATACCTGTTAATGTTCGTATGTTTGTTGAAGTCAAGGTTGCAATGTGACCTGATAGGGTGTATTATGGATGACAATGGTTCTTGTTTTGTGTCCTTTTTACATTGTGCTCATACTCCATGTTTACCCCTTCAGTTCACGTAATGAACATCCAACACAGGCCCTCCTTGATGCATATTCCATTAGCCAGCAGTCCTCCTCCACACCAGTCTCCACATACACAACAACCGTTGCTTCTATGGGGAATTAGGTTAATGTTAATAGTTAGAATACCAGAGCTGCATGTGTTTTGCGTACACTTCTATCCATTTGGAATGCTTCTGTGTCACAAAGTGTGTTCATAGATATATCTATATATATATATATATATAGATATATATATATATATATATATATATATATATATATATAGATATATTTCTATCTATGTGCACATATCAGTGACATATATATATATATATATATATATATATATATATATATATATTATATATATATATATTATATATACATACATATTTCTATCTAGGTGCACACATCAGTGACATGCAAATATATATATGGATCTAGGACTTTTGCACGAAAGTGCAAAAGCCCGAATCCATTATCACCGAACACACTTTAACAAAAGTGCTTTTCACCGAAAAGCGCTCTCATTAAAGTGCGTTTAAAAAAAAAATCTATGTTTATGCAGGGTGTGCCCCCCACACCCCCCTACTTAAATATTCTCACTCCAAGAGTGCACTACAGTGGGGAAAAGGGAATTTTCCCTTACCCGCACCATAGTACGATCTCTGGAACAGGCATACTTACGCGAAAGTGCTTTTTCGGTGAAAAGCACTTTCGCGTAAATATGCCCCACCATTAATCATTCGGTGGAAATTGCATTCAGGGATCTGTATGGATCCCATATATATATATATATATATATATATATATATATATATATATATATATATATATATATATATATATATATATATATATATATATATATTTAGTATTAATTTGCAACACCTATACATATGTAGACTTGTATATGTTGATTCACACATTACAGTACATTACAATGTACTGTACACATGTACACAAAGTGACTGTCCCATTTGTGGTCTGTACTGTGGAATGCCTGTAGTATAAGGTGTAGTCTAACGACCACTTACCATGTATACAGATTAGATGGCTTAGTGGTAGGTCCCATGACTATGGTGTGCATTATCCAGGGTTCAACACCTGCAATGTATTAGACATGTTTTATCACAGAATAAGGCTAATTTAAGCAGTTATAAGCAGGTTTACAGGTGTTTGTGTGACATTATACCAGCGGTTGTACACAGTTAAACAAACTTTACATCCTACAACCTGTGCACGAAAATATGGCCACTTCTGGTAACTATTCAGGATATATACATTTCAGTGACATAACATCTCACTATGTGCTTACATAACATTACATTACATTGTCTGTTAACTGTACTCTCCAGCACACATGGGTTTATGTGTGTTCCAAATGTTTTTATTCTGTGGAATACTACCTATATATGCAAGCTGTGGTTAAGGTATACTATGTAACATGTACAACATCTCTGACTCAATTGGGATTTGAACCACGACTGCACAGATATTATGCAAATGCTGTAGCCATTACACTAGTGACATTAACGTTCCTTCTGCCTATTTCCTATGTCCATGAATCCTATGTGTAGGCTTGGCTACACAACAGGTGGAGCCACCCACACCCAGTGAGCTTCTTGAAATACCAACATATCATATGAATTGAGAGACTATACATTAACATCCTAACTACATTTGGCATAGCTCCTCACTGACACACTTCAGGGGAAACCTTGATGTGTGACTTGCAACAGTATATACACCCCTGGGATCATGTGTCCCAGAAACATACAGCCAGAGTGTGGGGAGCCACTCCAGTTTTATAGCTGCAAAACCTGTTGAGGAAATTGAATGCTGTTGGGTTGTTATGTTAACATGCCCTTTTGAGATCACTATGTGCCCCTATCACCCTATAGCACCCCAGTCTTCAACAGCTCCCACCTACTCTTCCCGGAATCACTTCATTGGCTACGCTTGACAGAGGGTCAGTTAAATCTTCAATGGTGCAAATAAAGCCACCACACTGTAGCTATGCTTCTAAATGCCCTTGGGCAGATAGCCTACCACCTATCTGTGAACCTCTACAGTGCAGGTCATCTCCAACATCATATGTGATTATGCAGAGTTTTCTGATCACAATATACAGTGTAAAATCACCATGTAGTCAGACAACAGTTAAGTACAGCAAGAGCATACATGCTACTGATACTTAATCACTCCAAAAGCCTATCTTAGTAGCTAGTGGACTTGTATAGGTTTTAGGCTTTGTATTGCTTACCAGTAGGTTACCTACAGGAAAGATGGGACACAAGCACAGATGGGAAACATGCCTGCAACAATGCCATACCAACTTGCATGTGTCAGCCTACGGCTTTGGAATGCTGGACAAGGCTATTGGCGCCCCTATGGTGCCATTTTTAGGCAGGTCTCAGAGGTGAATCTCACCTCCATGAATTGCACAATAGCAGAATCAATGAGGATTAAGCTACTCAACACTAGGGTAGTACTCACAACATGCACACACCCACAGCACCCATCAGTATGGACAACATCTACATCTGTTCTGTGACTGGGAACTGTATAAGGCTCCTGTGAGCACACCGGCACTACCAGACTACAACCTATAACACACATTTCAGCCACTGAACATGGACTAGCACAGACATGGAGGGGGTACATCCATATTCATCGGGGATACCTACACCTCCAAGTTAGTGGGGCAGCATGATACCTCTGTGATCATCCATGTGCAGCTAATATCAGCCATGACTGCAATGCAAACTGTGAGCTGCTACAGATAACCCTCCATGACCCAGGAGCACCACTACAACTATCTGGAGACAGTGGTAAACATGACAGTCCTACCAGACACCCTGTTATTGGTCAATGTCGGCTACCCTACACTTAACTGAATAGCCTGCTTGAGTATTCACTTCCAGGCCCAGCACTTCCTGGGATTTATCACCTCATATGGCCTATATCAGTTGGTAGATAGACTAACGAGAGGTGAAAACATACTAGAAGTGGTATTCTTTGACATGTGCAACAGGTGCACTACAGCAGAGGTAAACCGTTCACTGTTTAGATCTGACCATGAACTATTCACTGATAATTTCCACTCCCAACCATATCCCCCAACCAAGGAACACACAGTGAATACCGTTCCTAGAGCTAAATTCACAGTACTAATGACAGAAGTGGGAGGGTTCACAGCCCCCACGTTCAGGGATGACACTGCTCAAGATACAGACAGAATTACAAATGCACTCTATAAGCACCTACAAAGATGTATGGGTTGTGCCATCAATGGTAAACCAGGACTCGCTACTCCTACACAAGGACACCAGTCTGCTGAACCCCTGCAATATACAGGCTATACAACAGAAGTAGGGCAGTAGTCCAGAACAACAGCAAACACCAAGACATGCAGACATCCGTGACCAATATTAGCAAGACACTTATGTTACTCATGTAATCATCCAAGGCTGAGATCCACAGGTAAATAGGCATGGATTCAGAAGATGACCACAAAGGCTTCTTTGGCTATGTAAAGGATCTAAGCAGCAACACACAGATTTGCACTGTGCTGGTGCAATATTGCACTGAATATACTGACCCTACTGATATCACCAACTTTCTTGATGATACATTCAGTGCAAGCTTCACCCCCTACAAGGCCCACAACAATACCTAAAACATACAGTATCCCAGACATCTGACAAATACAGGTGGTAATGGCCCTTTCAAATGGCATGACAGAGCATCAATGGAGGCAGATGGTGTCCCAGACTGCATCCTGCAGACACTACAAGACAAAGTGACCCCCCCGCCTAATATAGCAATTCCACATCAGTCTCTACACAGGCTACATGGTCATTCAGTGGCACATGGCAACAGCTATTCCACTCTACCAAGGTGGTGACACAACTGACCATGTTAACTACCACCCCATAAGCCTGAGTAGCCTGATCTGCATGGCTATGGAGCCCATCCTCATGGCACTAATTAACATAGACAATGGTAACCTCCAGACACTTGACCCAACCCAGGTCAGCTTGATTGAGTGCAGATCATGCCTACTAAACCTGTTTGACATCTTACAGTCACCTAGACTTTAGGTGTGGGGTATGATAGTTCACACATACTACCTGGACCTCACCAAGGGTTTTGACACCATTCCCCACTCAGGTATTATTTTTACAATCACCAGGCAGTACATACACCCATACATCACAGGTTGGTTTGCCAACAGACTTACACACAGAACCCACATGGTAAGCCTAGCAGCCTCCAGGTCCAACTTTTGACCAGTCACAGCTGGTGTCCCACAGGACTCAGTCCTGGGACCCCTACTGTTTGCCATATACTTCCCAGAGGTACAGGCTAACACAGGTGGACTACAGCAGACCATGTTTGGTGATTACTGCAAACTGGGAGCTAAAACTGACAGTCCAGCTGTCACAGACGTCCTTCAAGGGGCCTCACATAGACCAACACAGGGTGTTAAGAGTCATGGCCTCCAGCTAAAGGCCACATACTGCATGGTCATTCCATTTTGGGAAACTACACACACACATATTAACACATGAGTGGCAGACACTATAATTCAGATGATGTAATGGGTATGTGGGGACTACATTAGACAGTGATATCTCCTCTGACAATCACATCTGTGAAGTAGTTAGGACATCCGTCTATGTAGGCCCTCTGATTACTTAAGGGTTCGCATCTAAACAGACTAAGGTTATTGTGCGCCTTTACTCATCACTCATCAATCCCATCATCGAGTATGATAACCCATTTTGGATGTACCTCAGAAGACACATCCGACAGCTGGAAGGGCTACAAACATATATCACCAAGAGGAATAATGCCCTCAGACATGTGTCCTATGCTGCCAGACTGCATAAACTCTTGCATTACTCAGTGGCATCTTGTTTAATCAGAGATGATATTTGCTGCCAACAAAGCCATGTCCAAGTCAGGCTTAATGGATATGCTCCACCTATGGGAATCCATGTCACAGTGAGCCACACACTGTAATGAGCTACACCTTGCCACAACCATAACTGAAAGATGCTGAAGGGACAGATTCCTGTCATGGGTACTCGTCATGCTTTGGAACTACATCCCTGATTACATTATATGGAGCCCCTCACTAACACTCCAGGGAATCCTTGCAGAGTTGGTGGGGAACAGTGGATACACCCCAGGGATCCCGCAATTGGCTTTGCTCCACAGTAGGACAGTTAGTTAATCAAAGGGGTGGCAACAGCAGACACATTTTGGCTAGGCTTACTTATGAATGGCCTTGGGTAGTTAGGCAAGTACCTACCTATTTACCTACGATCCTATACATACAGTATCGATACATGCTGATAGCTTAATTTACTGTTCAGATATTGACTTACCTTGTACCAATGGCAGTTGTGTGTACAATAGTTGAGGGCTGCCTATGTAGGATGCACACAGTAGACCACCTATACATGACAATTTACAGGTGGTCATGTGTGTGTGTCATCCATGTTTACTGTGTGTGCAGGTGGAGAAAGGTGTCAGTCCATAGGTGCCTACACTGTCAGTGTGTGTGCTATACATTCCCTCTTTGCCAAGGCATGGGCATACTGGGCACTCCTCCATCTGCCTATTGGAGCTGGCGCAGGGTGTTCATGGTCTGAGTCCCTCTGTGCCTGTGGGGCCCTTGACAATGATGGTGGGCTGTGAGGACCTTCACCATTCTGTCCCTGCTGCAGCTGTTTCCGCAGGATCATATTGTGTAGCATGGCACATACTATGAAGATGTGGGTTCACATGCTTGGAGAGTGCTGCAAGGTTCCACCAGATATGTCCAAGCAATGGAACAGTGATTTCAGCATCCCAAACACATGCTCTATGATGATTCTGGTTTGTGCGTGTGCCTCATTATGGAGTTCTTGCATGGGTGTGTGTGCATTTCTGATGGGAGTCATCATCCACGGTTCCAGTGCATAGCCAGCATCCCTCACCAGGTGGCCATATGGGATGTGTCCCCCCTGGCAAATACCTGATACAGCTGTGAGGCATGCCAGATGTGGGATCGTGATAGCTTCCAGAGCTGCCAGCACACACATCCATGATAATGCCCTGGGCATTGCACATGACCTGGCAGTTGATGGAGGGGAATCCCTTGTGGTTTATGTAGTGCCTACCCTGCTCACCAGGTGGTGACTTGATGTGTACGTGCATGCAGTTTATTGCACCCAGTACCTCCAGGTAGTCTGCCACACGGTGGAAGAGACGCATATTGCTGGCTAACTCCTCCTGTGTTCGGGGGAAGTATATGTGCTCATTAGCATGTGGTAACATGGCATCCAGGAACTAGTGGAGTACCCTGGATGCTGATGCCTGTGAGATCCCCATTATATCCCCAGTTGGCCTTTGAAAGGTACCTGTGGCTAGTATTCTCAAGCTTACACATACCTTCGTGTCCACTGGGATGGGTTCCCCTCTGTTATTTCTTGCTCTGAGGCATGGCCGGCACAGCTCAATAAGTTGCTCTATGGTGTCCCTCTCCACCCTGTAATGCTCTACTATCTCCAGATCATGTAGCCCCTGGCAGGTTACCCTGGGTCTGAACACTCTTCTCCTCCTCCAGTGCCTGAGATGGTTGCCAGCATCATCCTCCACACCACCTTCAGTCTCCAACACATGCTGGGGAATCAAAGCTATGGCAGCCCCTAACATGTACATATTAAAAGTTCCCAGTCTGTATACACCAACGGTGCAAAGTGTCTGGGAATGCACAAGTGTGTGTGAGGTGCTTTCACACTTTATACTATTGTGCTATGGATGCTGCTGGTGTAATTGGTTGTGTATGTGCAATTTTAGCTGCAGGATATCTTAATTATGGGTTTTACAGCAGGTACTGCTATAGTGGAGCCTTTGTTGTTGAATTACGCTTGGCTGCCGTGATTCATCTATTGCCCTTTACTTCACTTTTCAACCCGATTCCCCTCTCATTGTCAGGCATGCATCCAGCTGCTGGCTTTCTTGTTTCGTACTTTCCCAACCCAGGATTGTGTTGTGAAATGTGTTATGTAGCTGATCTACTGCAAGTTTGCTTTGTTCTGCTGTGACAGTTCTCTTTTCTTTGCAGTACAGCACCTCCCCTTTCCTGTTCTGCAGGTAGCTGCTAGCAGCCTTGTTAGCTGTTGTCAATGGACCACTGTGAGTTCCTAGGTGTTAATTACTCATTTGTACTCCAATTACCATGCTGCAGCATTTCCTTATTTTCTTCCAGTATCCTTCCTGTTTCAGTTCTGGTGCGTGCCCTGGACAGCCGTTTACTGGGTTTCGAGTGCGTTTTCCTCCACGTTCACATGCACATTCGGTTACCTTTTGTGCTCTTAGCTAAGCAAAGCTATGGCTACTTCAACACACCCCTATCCTGTGGCTTTGCTTAGCAACAGGCAGACTGGATTAACAATGCTCCAATGTGCTTACAGCTAAGGTGGTGCACCCCCTCTCTTGATGTCATCTTTATCTCCAGGCCACACCTCGGTGTTGTACCACTATGCTGTGAGGTACATCCGTACGCCGGTGGGGATTTTGTGATTCAGTATTACTTGTCTCATTTGCATGGCATTAACTACTAATTCCTAGTTAGCATGCAGAATTCTGTCACAGCCCATTAGCAACCTTTGTGCCATGGTGTGGTGTAGCATGCTTGCCAATGACTATTATTGGGAATTCATGAAATGTGTTACATTGCAGTTTTATTACATATAAATATATTTTCATTGTGATCCCATTTGCACTGCGATTTTACTTCGTGTTAGTGTGGGCATGACGTTAAATGTTCTTTTTATATGTTGTGCATGTTTTTTATGCCAATGGCTATATACTTAGCCATTGTCATATATTAACAGTATAATAAGTGGGTTTGATCCACTGTCATGGCTCCGATTTTATGTTTGAAAAAATGTAAATCTTTTTTTCGGTTTACATTTCTGCATGCTTACACTACACCTGCACCACTTCCTGAATCGCTATATACCTTCATTTGCATGCTATGCTACTGTGCATGGGGTGATTAGCATACATGCACTGGGAGCTGTGCAGCCGTGGTGTACGCAGGTAGTGCACGTGGAAACAGCTTGTACCTGAATCGCTCGGTGGCCATATTTGGTGTTTGATCGCCGATGCTACGCCTGCACCTGGCGCAAGCTTCATGAATCCCGGGGAGAAATTGTCATGGTGCACAAGTGCAACATAATATGATTCAGAAACATGCAAATGAGTGCATTGCATTATACATGCATCACAACAGGTGATAAGGACATTCTGAAGAAACATTAAACATATCAGTCTAGTTGCAGCTGTGCTATATGTGTGCCTGAGGTTATCCTAAACAAGACTTACTGAGTGACCACAGTTGTTATGAGTGTGACACGCATGATAACATAAGCAAAATATCTACAATAAGTGGAAGTATACATTTTTTTAACTGCGGTGCATTAGATGTATCTTTCTGCAAAGCCTGATATAGATAGATAGATAGAACTATAGATGCACATATGCATGGACACACACACACACACACACACACACACACACACACACACACACACACACACACACACACACACACACACACACACACACACACACACACACACCAGCAGCAAATTAGCAAAAACAACATTATCAATAGCAACAGGGATGTTCATCAAAAACACATATTCACTTATCAGACAAAGGTGTCAGGACAGGACAAGATATGTAGGATGTACAGTATATAACAAAGCAATGGCCTGATACTGTACAAAATTTTGCTCATGTCAGGTAACTATTTGCCATACCTGAAGGCACTGATTATCATGGCCAAGCTTTCCTGCATAGCACAGCTGCTCATACATTTTAAGTCATACTATACCAACTTAAATTAACTTAAACTTTCTCCACACACCAACACAGTGCCAGCTTTTATTCTTTATGAATCAGTAGTAGGAGGTAAGGCCATCTATGATGATTCATGAGTTCATGCCTTACCACATACAACATAAGGAGTGCACACTCATTCTTTTCAAACTACATCATATTTAGTTACACTCTCTGCTTTGAGCAGTGGGTTGCCATAACATAAATTCTTTTCAAACCTGGTTATATATATGGCAGTATGTATTCCAACCATTAGTAGACTATTCCTGACTGAAAAAAATAATCATAATTGTAAGCAAGTGAAACAAAGAGAAATAAACCCAGTGTCAGTTCAATAAATTCTGCCAGTCAAAAAGAATAGTTACTCTAAAGGATCAGTGTATTAGCAACAGTATAACAAGCTCTTAACTCATTGCCATCACAGAAGTTCAGGAAGGTTACATTTTAACTATATTCTCAAGAGTAATAGTTGTTTCCTGAGACAAATTGGAAAAAATGAGGTTATAAAGTCATATGTGAAATATTGATATATCTCGAACTTTAAATGTAGCTGTAAAAGAAAAATAGCAAAAACGATCAACACAAAGTAAATTATGGAACTGTAGCTTTTGTTATAATTTGCCTTTTAAACTGCCTTTTAAAAGCCACAATATACGTAGAAAAAAAAGTGTCATGTTTGTATAGTTTTACAATTTGATAGAGTAGCCTTGGGTGACAACAGTGGTATTGCTCCCATTCCAATCACATTCCCTGTGAAGCTCTGCAGCTGTTTCTTTGTTGCCTTCTGGAAGGATTCATAGCAATGGGAAAAAGTAGTTCTGTTTGCAAAACTAAAATAGAACCTGTGGTGTGTCAGTACAAATTTGTGATATATTGCAAAGGTTTAAAATCTTTAAATTGACAACCTGAAGTCCTCTGTGTACCACTTTGTTTTACAAATAAAAGTGTTTTTTTTAATAAGCAATGTTTATATGCAAATTGATGCTATTGTTTCATTCCCCATGCATGTTGAACTTACCAGCTTGTTATTATAGCTGGCAGCCCTCCAATATGAATGTTAGGGTGCTGCAGTGGTGCAATTATTTTTATAACTGACTCAAAACTTACATTTCTTCACTTTTTTTCCTGCGTGATTTCTTGCCCTCCCTTTTCTATGTCGGTTTTAATAGTTCAGTGTTTCATATAAAAGACATTAGTGTTTGTGTGTGTGTGTGTGTGTGTGTGTGTGTGTGTGTGTGTGTGTGTGTGTGTGTGTGTGTGTATCTGTGCATACACATGTGTGTGTATATGTCAGGGGGGTGCATATATTGTCTGTGATGGATGGGTACCCTATACAAGGCTGCTTTCTCTCCATTTCTTCCAATCAGTGTTTGGATAAACAGCAGCTCCCATCCAGTAATGGGCAATGGAGAAATAATGAGTAAATGAATCAATCTAATTCATGCCATTATCCCCAGTGTTCAAAGTACTGTATCTTGTAAGGATTATGAGAAATGTTAAAGTATTTTTAAAATTTTTGAGTTGTTTTTAAGTAAGTATTAATATTGCATTTGATATACAGCATAATCTGAAAAAGTAATGTTTGTTTTGTTACTCCTCTCAGTCTTTGCACCCAAATGACCATCAAGGAAGAGCAGAATGCTGTGATACAAAAAATCATAATTCGGTAATAAAATACTGGATTTGTCATACCTCAGCATCCGTTATGTTTATCTGTAGCATACACATTCATTGTAATTGTGTACTCTTCAGCCAGCTTCTGTGACATGTGGGTATGTACTGAAGTCTGTTGCTGACAAAGTTTGCTGATGACTGCAAACTGGGAGCAGTCATAGAATCCCAAAATGATGTCAACATCCTGCAAGAGGGTCTTACACAAACAAATGATTGATGCCAAAGTCATGACCTTAAACCCAAAGCAGTAAAATGTATTATCATCCCTTTTGGTAAGAGCAATGTTTCTGCTGACTACCACATCACTAGCAACACCCTAATTACACACTCAGTGGTGAAAGACATGGGCACACAGGTTGACAGCAATCTTACCTTTGATCACCATGTCTCCACAATAGTAAGAAGGACATTTTTACATTACTCATCTCATAAGTAAGGACATTGCCTCCCTCATCAGGCCAATAATTGAGTACAATGCCCCTTTTGGTATGTACCTTTCCAGGCACATGCAGCAATTGGAGAAACCACAAAGGTTCCTCACAAGGAAAATTCAAGGTCTTCAGCATCTGTCCTATGTGGATCGTCTCAAATCACTGCCACTTTATTCTGTTTCATATAGACTGCGCAGAGGAGATCTCTGCCTTGCATATAAGGCAATCTCTGATCCTGCTTTATTGGAAATGTATATCCGCAACTAAAATGGTTACTCCCTCTAAAAACCTTAACCTGGTATGTGACATTAATAGTATCTGCTGGAGGGGACAGATTTGTCTCCCAGAGGTTGCCACACTTTTGGAACAGACTCCCACTTCATGTGAAGCAGACCACCTCAATGGCTCTCTTCAAACGCATTATGGACAATTGGGTGGGTAACCATAAATTAACCCCGAGGATCCACCTGTATACCTGTTGGACACAGGCATTAGATATTGATCATGGAAATAAGGGTAGAACTTGCCTAGGCTTTTAAGGGCACTAGGGCTATTAGCCTAGTAACTTCCTATAATCCTATAATCCTACGAATTGTCTATAAGGACCTTGAGATCTCGTCCAAGAGGAAGTACATGAGCTGACACATTAATTGGGAATGATGTAATCTCCCTCGTGGCCATGGGACCCAAGACTAAAAAAAAGGAAAAAAAAGAAAAAGAAGGAAACACATTATTATCATAATTTTCCATTTTGGGAGAATATCCATTATCACCATATAGGATCATAGGATAATAGGAGTTTACTAGCATATCGACTCAGACATCATTTCAAACCTAACCGATCCATCCCAATGTAATACAATAGATATACTACTCAGTACCAAGGATTGCATTTACTAATGATTGTCCATGTATAGGAGGGTTGTGGGCACTATCCCTGGTAAGAATTTATGGTGCTCCATTCACTCGTCCAGGTGCTTCTTGAACAGTGTCATAGAGGTGCTGTGCTTCACATGAATTGTCATCCTATTCCAAAGACACAGCAGTCACTCAGAGACAAGTATGTCCCTCCAGCATGTCCTATTTAAGTTGTAGGCCATATTTAGTTCCCTGGAATGGGTAGTTTTAGTCTCATTTGATTTACGGACATGCACCAAGTTCATTAGGTTTGGGTCTGAGATTGTTCTGTAAGCCAGGTATAAGTTCCCCCTAAGAAGTCTATACAGTACAGAATATAGTGACAGGGACTTTAGCCGGTCTGTGTATGGCATGTGCTGGAGTCCCTTGAGCTTCTTTTATAGAGACCTCTAAGGTCTCTCCAATTGTTAAAGGTGCTTTGGATGGTACATGGCATACAGGGCATTATACTTAATTATGGGTTGTATTAGTGCCAGGTATAGAGAGGTTATAACCTCCTTTGCTCTCAAGGCAATGCCTTTACTAATCAAGTGTACTATGTAGAAAGCCTTCCTTACAACAGTAGATGCATGGTGGTCGAAGTTAAGGTCACAGCCTACTTGTGATCCCAGATACTTTGCCACTTTATGGGTACTTAAGGAATTGTTGTTGATTTGATAGTGTGAAGGGACATTGTTTTTGGCAAAAGGAATAATGACACATTTCTTTGCATTCAGATTGAATCTTTGACTAAGACACAAGTCACTGGTCTGTGTAAGACCTTCCTGGAGTACACTGACACCATTTGGGGATTCAGTAATTACACCCAGTTTGCAGTCATCCGCAAGCCTGATCAGCCACAAACCCTTAGGTTTGGCATGAAATTCTGAGAAGTATATACCAAACAGTAGGGGTCCAGCACTGACTGGTGACAGGTCTGCTGCTTGATGTGGAGTCACCCACTTTAATAGTGTGTGTTTGGTTTGTGAGCAAGTTTGCAACCCATCTTACAACAAAGGGGTTTGCATTTAGTTTTCTAAATTTATCAGTAATGCCTGAGTGTGGAATTGTGGTAAAGGCCTTTGCCAAGATTTTCCCTTGTCAGTGGATTTGGTCACATTTTTGAAGAAATCCACCAGATTTAACAGGAAGGATCTCCCCTTGAGGAAGCCGAATTGGGTTGGATCCAGGGTCTGGAGGTCACCTATGTCTTTATTTATGAGACATTCCATGGCCTTACAGCTGAGGCTGGTCAGACTTGTGAGTCTGTAATTATTGGGTCTGTTGCTAGGCCACCTTTGTGGTGGGGAATAACTGTTGTTCCTGTTAAATAAAATCAAGAATTCAATACACAGGAGGTTCAGATTCAAAAGTTTACTAGTGTACACCAGGAGGCAAAAAACGTACAAGTACAGAATTTTGTCTAACATGAAACAGGAAGCACACAAGTTTATATAGGTTTAACATTCAAGCTGTGCCCACCTTACTGACGTGGTATGTCACAGGGCATCTACATCACTTTAGCTTACAGTCCTCTATTCATAAAAACTGCTGATGCTGTATATTTTAAAAAAAGTTTTCCTCTGGTAACAATACGGCCTTGCTATCCACCTGGTCAGACATAATGTCTTTCTGTAAAGTTACTTTTTCAAGGTTTCATATCAGTTCGAATACAATAGCAGATTCGGTCTTTTAATACACATCTTTGTTCACTGTTACACTTTCCCACCAGCTGCATGCTATCTCAGTAACACATATACAAGGCCAAATCATCCCAGCAGGAAAGAGCAGAAGATTTCATTATTTCACATATCTAATTTCCTGACCCAGCAGATAATCATTTGTGAAAAGCATAAACATTAAAACTTGCTAAGCTAGCATTTGCCAGGGTTGAAAGTCAGCTTGCTTCAAGCCACACTGCAGTTTCAAAACTACTTACATTTAAACATTAATTAATCCTTTCTGTTATATGATTAATAGAATAAAATGTATTATATACTACTTTGCTTTTAAACTAGCATTTCTCATATATTCAAATACACATTTTTCTAACATTTTCCCCACTATTAATACTTTTTATTCTATTTTGAAGTATGCATAGTGTCATTTCATCTCCTAACCTTTTCCACTTAGGATTTTCAGTTAGGTGAGTCATTCAATCTATACTTCAGAAAAAATGTCATCTGAAATCAATTTTTCAATCTCAATATCTTGGTACAAAGTTTCAGTAACAGATACATCAATAAAATCTTTGATTAATCTTTTCATGCAGGGAATTCCACAGCAAACACATGCTCCTATTAGGAGTATACCCACACAAATGGCAATCAGAATATTCATTAGGATGGAACCCCACCCCCCAAATAGATTCTGGAAAAAGTCCGTCAGTGGGTTTGGGCCTGGTTCAGTCATGGCTGATACTTGCTGAATTACCTCTAGGTGATTATTAATTTCATGCCTGTTGTCTGGTATGTACGCACAGCATTCTTCTTTGATAAGCGCACACGTACCACCTCTCGCCGCTAGGGTGAAGTCAAGAGCCATTCGATTTTGTAGCACAACAGTTCTCATTGCATTCAGTTCATCTGTCACCAGTTCTAGGGCAGAAAAAGTTGCATTACTCATTACTTCGAGAAGTTTCGACAACTTCCTCAGCTCCCAGATCGATTTGACTGCTCCATAGGCTGGGAATATTCCTGCCCAATATATAACACTGTCACTCAAGCCCATATGAGTCAATTTGCTTATGTCTTTCACGGTATTATGGTCTTTCCAGCCAGCTTCGATCTTTCCAACTGGATTCACAGGTTTTTCAACTGGACCTTCGGGTTTTCGGGCTGCTTCTCTCACGTTTCGTATCTTACCCAAAGGTAATTCTGCAGTATGTCTTATTGCCGGAACCAAATAACCCAAAAAACAACTGCCGGACCAATTCTCAGGTAACCATTTATATGCCTTTTTCCCACAAATAAAATAACAGTTTTCTACTTTAGTACTAATACGCATTAGCCCTGCATGAAACATTTTCTGATCTATAACTGACAATTGTTTAAACAAAACTGGATTCTTGCGAATGTCATTCATGGTTGTTTTCAATGAGTTCAAATATGAGTCATAATTAGTATTGCAAAAAGTATTGCCATTACTATTCTTAATATAACACCGATAAGATATGGTTATATTACAATTGCTCCAGCCCACCTGGAGAGTATCATTTTTGTAAAAACATACAATTCCTTTTTGTGTGACAGGTAAAAATAAAGCTATTTTGTCCTGTGATCTCACAGTTCCTGTATCGAAGAGTAAATTCTCCCAAGTCTCATTTATCCCCAAAGGGACAGCGGACATTATCAGTCCTCCATATACTGTTGGTATAGCTGTACAAACCCAGCAATTTGAAATGTTCATAGTCTCTGCATATACATGCTTCATGGCTAGGTACGTGTTAAAATTTGGATGCCAGTCTATAGACGTTTTGTCACACCTTCCCACTTTCACTTGTGTGGTTGTGTGTAGGATAAACCACAACAAGAGGAAAATTGTCACAATTGCAGTCAATAAATGTATACTCAACAAAATGATTATGCAACATCTCTGGGGTTGACCTAAATTTTTATTTGCTTTGTTTTTGGCCATCTTGGTCTGGTTGTGTATCAGTCACAAAGTTTTTATCAAGTTGAAAGTTCTTTACCGGTTTGCAGTGTGCCAAATGAACCCAGGACGTCCTCTCAGCCACTCTAACTGCAGTAGGCATTGCCAACAGAACCTGGTATGGTCCTTCCCACTTTGGACGTGCCCAATTCTTCCTTCTCGTCACTTTCAGCCACACCCATGTCCCGGGGGCCAAGACTGCTTCTACCGGTCTGGTCTGTTCCTTATCTGAAAAAGAGTTAAACTGCAAAACAGATTTATTTGTTAACAGTTTCCTCATATAACTAGCTAATGAACTGTCAGCCTCTTGCTCTGCAGGCATGAGAACTTTCCACTGAGGCACATGATATGCTCTCCCAAAAATCATTTCAAAGGGAGTCAAACCCTTCACATTTGGAACCGTTCTCATACTCAGCAGTGCCAAAGGCAGACAGTGTATCCAATTCTTTTGGGTCTCCTCAACTAACTTCCTTAGTTTATTCTTAAGGGTCCCATTGTACCTTTCCACCAGTCCTTCTGACTGTGGGTGGTAGGCACAATGGTTCTTTAAGGAGATACCAAAAAATCTCCCAAGTTGCTGAATTGTCTGGTTCACGAAATGTGTGCCGTTGTCACTATAAATCCTTTCTGGAATGCCAAATCTAGGGATTACTTCTTTTATCAGGGCTTTTGCCACTGTTGCTGCATCCGGGTTTTTGGTTGGAAAAGCTTCTACCCATTTGGAAAACATATCTACAATAACTAAACAGTATTTCTTCCCTTCACACTTACTCAATTCTATGAAATCCATACAAATAGTATGGAACGGATATGGTGGTATAGGAAAACTTCCTTGTTTGGTTTTAAATGCCCCTTGTGCATGGTGCTTGTTACAAGTATGACAAGCTGCACAAAATTTTTTTGTGTAGTTTGTGTATCCATATGTTTGGAATATTCGGTTTACTAACTGTACCATCCCCCCTGTTGAGACATGGCACTGCCCATGGCTCAACAAAGCTGCATATCTAAATAAATTAGACGGCAATATCGTTTTTCTTTCTTTGGAAATGTACAGTCCATTTTCAAGAATTGCACCTCGTTTTACCCATTTTTGTTTTTCTGCTTTTGTAGTAAGCATCTGCATTGTTTTTAACATGTCTAAATCTAAAATCTCAGAGGGTTGTAATTCCTCATTCAAAAGTAAAGTTTCTGAGTCTGAGGCTGCTTGCTTTGCAGCTGCATCAGCTCATGCATTGCCTTTCGAAATCTTATCCTGTTGTTTTGTATGAGCTACACATTTACAAATAGCTACTTTGGTAGGTAACTGAATAGATTCTAATAACTACAAAATAAATTGCGCATGATTAATAGGTTTTCCACTAGATATTATCATTCCTCTATTTTTCCATTGTTGCACAAATACATGTCCTGTAGAAAAAGCATACTGACTATCAGTATATATGTTGACACACTTATTTTTTGCTAAAGTACATGCCCGCATCAAAGCTATCAATTCTGCTGCTTGTGCAGATAAGTTATGTGGTAAGGATTGGGCTTCTAGAATTTCAGTGTCTGTAACTACTGCATACCCTACCAGATTCTTTCCTGTAGGACCCCTTCTGCATGAGCTGTCCACGTAATATGTCACCTCGGCATTATCCAAGGGCATATCTGTGAGATCTTGTCTAGGTAAAGCTAACTGTTCAATTTCCTGCAGGCAGCTGTGTGGTGTGCCATCCGCAGGAGATGGAAGTAATGTTGATGGATTTAATGTCGTACATCATTCAATTGTCATATGAGGTTGGCTCAGCAGTATAGTCATACATGAAAGATGTCTAGCAGGAGAAAGGTATGCCACTTTTTCTTGCAGTAAAATTATTGCAACTGCATGAGGCACTCTCAATGTGAGAGGGTGGAATAACACCACTGAGGCTGAAGCCTGTACTGCCATTGCAGCTGCAACTACTGCTTGTACACAGTGAGGCAAAGATCGCACCACTGGGTCTAACTGCGATGAATAGTAGGCTATGGGGCATTGCTTGTCCCCATATTGTTGCATCAGTACTGACGTCATATATCCTTGCTTGCAATCTGTGGTCTGAAAGAACCGTTTGTGATAATTCGGAAGTCCTAAAACTAATGAAGAAGCTATCAACTGCTTCAACTTGCAGAAAGCCGTTTCTGCTTCGGGTGTCCATTGTAAAATATCTTGTGCTGCCATTGGTGTCTTATATATCAAGTCAGTCAGTGGAGCAGATTCCAAAGCATAATTTGGTATCCAGCTCCGACAGAAATTAGTTGTACCCAAGAAAGACATAATTTCCTTCTTGGTTGCTGGTTTGGATGCTTGCAAGATTGCTGTTTTTCTCTCCTCGTCTAATATTCTACCTTCATTGGATATTACATATCCCAAGTATCTAACTTGTTTTTTCCAAAGTTGTAACTTACTTTTGTTTACTTTGTGTCCTTGTGTTGCTAAAAATTTCAATAACGCTGCAGTATCCTCCCTGCATTGTTGCTGGGTGGGGGCTGCTAGCAAGATGTCATCTACGTAAAGTAGAATTTGACTACCTCCCGGTGGGGTAAACCCTGCCAGGTTGCTATCCATTTCTTGTGCAAATATTGTTGGACTCTCACAATATCCCTGTGGTAGCCGAGCATATGTATACCTTTTACCCTGAAATGTAAATGCAAACCAGTATTGACTATCAGGATGTATAGGTATTGAAAAGAAAGTGTTACTGATATCTACCACAGAGAAATACTTCTGTTGCGGTTCTAAATCGTTTAACAAAGTATGTGGGTCTGGCACCGTAGGTGCTCTAGGTATTACTGCATTATTTACAGCTTGTAAATCTTGTACCATCTGCCATTCCCCGTTCGCTTTCTTAACAGGAAATAGGGGTGTATTACATGGTGAATCAGGAGATTCTACCAGTACTCCTTCTTTGAGTAATGCTGCTATTATAGGCTTGATTCCTATTTCTGCATCCTTTCTCAAAGGGTATTGTCTTTTCTCTGGTCTAAAAGCTGACTTTGGGGTAATTGTAACTGGTCCTGCTGTTCAAATAAGTCCTATATCTGACTTGCCTGTTGACCAAAGAGTTGTCGGAATTTCACATAAGGCCTTTTCTTCTTCTTCTAATAAAAATGCTAATCAGCTGTCTTCGCTAGTTTGCAAGTGTACAGCTGGATGTGTCTGTGTCAACCAATTCAGTTTTTGTTTCTGTATCCCTTGTTATGACAGTTCTAAATCAGTCTGTTTCTCCCATCTTGTTACTTTTTCTCCTAAGTCTGCCCATTTTACATTTTTGTTCTTTGTCAAGCTGACATGTGGTAATCAATTTGATCTATATAATGCAAGGAATTCTTGAGGTAATGAGCAGCTAACTACACTGTTCCCCTCAGTATCCCAGTACAAAGTACGCAATACTAGTCTAGTTGCACGATTTCTGAACAATTCTTGCTCATACTCTCTATCAGGTCCTGGTGTAGTACAGTAGTATAGAGTACAATGTAACAAATGCTGTCAATCAGTGTCGAGGGAGGGGGCTTTACTGATGGCTACATTCATCAGTTCCTCGGTTACTGCCCCTGGACCAGTCGTGACTAGGTCCTGGCTGTACCAGTAAAAAGTTTCACCCTCCGACCACACTACAAAGGTATCCATTTGTCTCTGTGCCTCCATACCTTGTACAGTTGGAACTACTGCTATGCCAAATATCTGCATAAGGTTCCTGCCCAATAGGTTTACTGGACACTTTGCAGAAACAACAACTTTACTTTTCTGGGTCATACCTGAAACAGGGTCAGTTATTGCTATATCATGGGAAAGTGGTTCCCTGTATAGCTGTCCGTTTGCGGCTTTTACTAGTATATAATCAGGTGATTCGAAATGTTCTGGTAACTTGGAGGGGTGTATCAAAGTCCGTAACGCTCCTGAGTCACACAGGAATTTGACTTCCCTTCCCTCCACCAGAAGTGTAACTTCCGGTTTCGTATCTGCTAAGTAGAGCTCTAAGCTCAACAATGCTAAGTCCAAAATTTCACTTTCTTCATCCTCCATATCTACTTGCACTTCCTCTATTCCTTCTATCACATTTACATTTGTTTTTTGTTTATTAGCTTTTCCTGATGACTTCTGACTTTTGCATGATGTATCTTCACTATCATATAGTCAGTCTTCATCTCCCTTATCTTCTGTAATTACCTTTTTGTTTTGCTTACAATCCCTTGCTAGATGTCCCTTTTTCCCGCACTTGAAGCATTCACCTCTCTTTTTCCTCTCTTCAAAATCTTCTGATCGTTTGTCAGACTGTTTGCTTCCCTGGGCATTCTTCTTGCCCTTTTTACCTGACTGTAACACAAACATTTCAGCTCCGTCTTCAGCAGTGAAGACTTGTGCCTTCTTTTTCTTTTTACTATTAAAATGTCTTTCAGCATGTCTAGTGTATTCAAGTAAGGCTTGTAGCCTCCCTGTTCGATTGTCTAGCATATGCTTCGTAATGAAGCTACTAATAGGTGCAATGCAACCTTTCAAAAATGCATTTTTCAATTGTTGTTCATACGGGGAATCATTTGTTTGGTTCTCAGGAACCGTCATACCGCTATGATTATTAAAACATTCCAACAATCTAGCATAGTATCCATCTACTGTCTCATTTTCCTGTTGTATGCATTGATTAATGCAAGTCCAGTCTGCTCTAGGTTTCCATTTCTCAGAGATTCGGTCTGTTAGACCTTTCACTCTGTTGTCTAACTCTGCGTCACTATGTGGGAGTGGTTTAAGCTCTGCATTACGAGGATTCCAGGTGCCACAAATCATGTGCCAATCTGGACCTATAATTTGTCTTACTACTTTTTCTACTTCATCCCCATTCAAGTGGTAACTCAACCTCATGCCTTGTAAATCTTCTAAAAATTTTGTAAAATTAACTTTCGGATGGGGGATTCCCTCAGTAGTATTCCGGATATCCTCCGGTGTCCATGGTCTATATACTAAGAGTGTTGGGTTTTGCCCTTCCTGTCCTGCCTGAGGATTTGGAACCTCTATAAGTGGGCATATTTCTTCCTCACTCTCATCCTGTAAGTTTCTCTCTATTTGATATGATTCTGCGTCCCTATGTATTTTACGTGTTCGGGACCTAGTTTCAATAGGATCTCTAACAAACGGTTGTGGTCTTGCTGAAACTTCAGGATACCGCGGAGGCGAACCAGCCTGTCCACTCGCTTCATATCCTGAAAAGTGTAAGGGAGGGGGCAAGGGAGGAGGAGGAGCTGTTGCTATTACCAAGTTATTATCTTCTTTGTCTAAAAATAATGTTTTTGAATTTTTCAGCTTCTGTTCTCTACGATTTGCTTCCTCAATCCACCTGTGTGCCTGAGGAATGCCTAATTGGCATTGCCTTTTTGCCTGACCTCCCGCATCAGATTTAAGCTGCTTAAGGAGTTTAACTAGTGAAGTTTTATCTAGTTTACCATTAAAATTCATATTTGTTAACCCATTTCGTATAATACCTAACATTATCGGAACGTTGTAATTGCATGTATTTCGCATCTTCGGTTAGGGGTGGATCTCGCGATGTTTTAGTGCACTGATTTTCCATAATAAAGAAAATGTTATGTAACCCTTTTTTTTATCACGTGATATCAAGTTCTCAGTTCCTTTTCACAGTTTATCTAGAATAACTGCCTACCTTATTCTGTTACCCTGATCTATGACCAAATATACAGTACTCCCTTTTGTCCCTGATCTGCAAAACAAATCTTGACAACAATATACTGTAACCTAGTCCCTGATCTAAAACAGAAAAAAGGCAAATTCTTCCTACCTGAGCCTCCGGTATTGAATCGTCCAATATCCACTCTTCGGCCACAGATCAGAAAGTGGCCAGCCTCTTTAAACGACAATTCAGTCGGAGGTCTTTTCACCCAAGAAGAACAGTTTTGGTAACTTCTCCTGCACAGTATTCGACCACCGGTAGACTCTGATCTGCAGCTGTCTGAGGGAATTCTGGCTAAGAAGGACCAAACTGTCAAATAAAATCAAGAATTCAATACACAGGAGGTTCAGATTCAATAGTTTACTAGTGTACACCAGGAGGCAAAAAACGTACAAGTACAGAATTTTGTCTAACATGAAACAGGAAGCACACAAGTTTATATAGGTTTAACATTCAAGTTGTGCCCACCTTACTGACGTGGTATGTCACAGGGCATCTACATCACTTTAGCTTACAGTCCTCTATTCATAAAAACTGCTGATGCTGTATATTTTAAAAAGTTTTCCTCTGGTAACAATACGGCCTTGCTATCCACCTGGTCAGACATAATGTCTTTCTGTAAAGTTACTTCTTCAAGGTTTCATATCAGTTCGAATACAATAGCAGATTCAGTCTTTTAATACACATCTTTGTTCACTGTTACACTTTCCCACCAGCTGCATGCTATCTCAGTAACACATATACAAGGCCAAATCATCCCAGCAGGAAAGAGCAGAAGATTTCATTATTTCACATATCTAATTTCCTGACCCAGCAGATAATCATTTGTGAAAAGCATAAACATTAAAACTTGCTAAGCTAGCATCTGCCAGGGTTGAAGGTCAGCTTGCTTCAAGCCACACTGCAGTTTCAAAACTACTTACATTTAAACATGAATTAATCCTTTCTGTTATATGATTAATAGAATAAAATGCATTATATACTACTTTGCTTTTAAACTAGCATTTCTCATATATTCAAATACACATTTTTCTAACAGTTCCACAGGAAACAAGTCTGTGGTTAGTCTATGATTGAAAAGGATACTTAATGGTGATGCTAGTTCATGTTTTAGCCTATTTACAAAACAGCGTGGGATGCCATCTGGTCCATAGTCACTGTGTTTTTTGCCTTGGACAAGGCAGTAATGACCTACTCTTCAGATATGTAGAATGGGAGGGAGTTTGGGGGAAGGTTTGTGATAAGTTTGGTGGGGATAAGGGAGTGGTTTAGGCTATGTACATAGCTGTAAAGGGCCTTATGGCTATCTTTTGCTGTGTTTGCTAGTTTTTTTTTCAAAGGAGCCCTTAGAGGATTTGATATGTTATCTTATTTGCTTGTTGAGGCTGAGAAGGATTTGTTTCCACTGTTGGGACCTCACCTTTGTTTTCTTGGACAGCAGCTTCTTGCTTTTATTGTAAAGTTTGTTGATGCTGGCTTTGATTCTTTCTTGTACAGCTAATTCTATACACTTATGCAAGTGACTGTACAGGGGTTTAGTGTAAGCTTTGGTGTAGTTACCACTTCCAGCTGGGGGTGGGGCTTGGAATGGGGGTATAATTTGCCTTGGTGAAGTTTTTTAGTCTGATTTCACCTTTCCTGAGTTTTGTTGTTAGTACCTGCTTGAAGGTGACTGATTTGTGGTCAGAGTTAATTAATGAGGGTCTGACAGTTGTGGCAGTGCATCTGTTCGACATGTTAGTGAGGACCAGATCTAATATGCTTGCTCCTCTTGACAGGGTATGAACAATTTTTTCTAGGGCATTTGAGTTAACAAAGTCAAGGAAATTTTGAGCTAGCGAGTTAGGGCTAGCATAGGTTTCCCACTTTATGATAAGATAATTGAAATCTCCCATAACCAGAGTGTTTGGGAATATTTGGATTGACTTCAGTTTTGTCAGTTAGGCTTTGTGCTCATGATGACCCATGGAGGGGATCTATATCTTGTTATGACTTGAATGGGGGGCCTTAACCACAGTAACCTGTACTTGGAGTAACTGCATGGAGTTGTCCAGTCTAACTAGATGGGAGGTGAATTTATTTATAATATAGATAGAAACACCGCCTCCTTTGTTTGTCACATGTTTGTTTTGTGATCTGAAGGTGTGGAAGGCATTGTAACTTGCAAGGCTGGCGTACTCTCTGAGGCCTTGAATCAGGTCTCTGTGACTGCACAGACATTTACATTTTACAGTGATAGAAGTGCTCCCAGGATGTGTAGTTTTTGGTTTAAGCTTCTAGCATTTAGCAGCATCGCCCTTATTTTATTTTGATTGGCAAATTTCATGTTGGTAAGTTTATTTTCAAGACCTTGCCTAAAAAATGGACTATGGAGGAGGCAAGAGCTATTGCCAGCAGCCAAAATCCTAGGGGTGTCAGGTGCAACCGTATCTGGCAAAACAGCAACAAGGTTTGTCAACCATGGCTTCCCAGACTGACAGAAACTGTATCCCCCTTGAATGACACCAAAAACTAAGCCAAATATTGAAATCAATCATTTTTCGTTTATATTGTGGCATCATTCTAGGTGAGGGTAATATGCTGCTCAATGCTAGGGACATACCTGCCTGGGATACATACTCAGACAGCTCAACCATGTCTCTCTTCATATAGTCCAGAGAGGTATGTCTCAGGTCATTCACGCCAACATAAACTATGACAGAGTCATAATGGTACTTGTTGCTGAGAGTCCTGAGTACATGTGTGATCTGATGAATCCTGGCACTGGACAGGCAGCTGACCATGACATTTTCCTTGGAAACCCTGTGAGTGGGACATCCATGTGTCTCACTATGGGGTCTATAGATTGCTTTTTCTATCTTTCTTTCTTAAGTACTATTTCAACAAACATCAAATGGTGGAAATATATAATAAAATATAATTGCAAGTATTTATCTTTCTACCCATCTTTCTGCCTATATATCTATCTATTTTGCAATCAATTGTAGTTACTTTAAAGTGTGTTGGCAGTAAAACTGCATTGACATGATTAAACATAATAAAGAATGAAAGAAACTATAATGACTAAAATAAGATTCACTGACGTGGCTCAACAAAGGCGATATTTAAGCAACATCTATAATAAGACTTCAGATTGCATACTCATATCAAGACAGCTGATTCCACAGGATAGGAGACATATATGGAAAAATGCCTACCAGATGTTTCTAGGCTCACTGTTTGAACAAGAATTACCCCCTCTTCTAAGGATATGGGGCACCTTACTGCAGAATAATGCATTAGGAACTTTTTGAAATAGACTGAACTCAGGCTGGGAGGGACTCCAATGATTTCATTTTAATTTTTTTAAATGAGACAGCCACTGTGTACATTTTAATACATTGGGAAGATGTCTATAATGAGGAAAACAGGAATATGCCTAGTTGCAGAGTTCTGTATCTGCTGCGGTGAGCTAAATCCCCATCTGTAAACCCAGGGTAAAGGGCATTATAGTAAACATGCAGGAAAGACAACAGTGCATTAATTACCATTGTTAGGCCCATGTAGGTGATCTATTGCTTGATCTTAGTCATATTTTTTAATCTGGAAATAAGGTATCATGATATCAGCAGATAACTGTCCCATATTAGCCTGCTATCAAGAATCACACCCATAGCTCTCATGTGAGAAACAAATTCCAGTCTATTCCCTCATAAAAAGCAAATTACTTTCTATTCTCCCCTAAAATTAAGGGAAAAAAGGAAAGGGATGTGTTACAAATGATGTGCGGTGTCATGGACCAGCTATACCTTTGGCTTTGCTGATTATGGTTCAACTATTTAAATTTAGTTGCCATCCTACTGTATTCCATAGTACCAGAATAAAAAAAGTGACCACCCCCTTTCAATCTATCTTTCTGTTTTAAAAATAGTGACTCTCCACTAAAACTTAACTTTTTAGACAGGTAAAACTTAAGTTACCTACTTTCACATCTAACTCCTCTAGTGCAAACTGCAGTGTTTAGGATAATCCATTTTTTTTCATCTTACCTTTAAGCAGCTATTGCAAGACCAGTTATTGGAGAGCCCACATTCTGCTTCTCAGTAGTCATCTTGGGATTAGTGCTTCTGTTTTCTCCTGGTGAGAGAAGGAGTGCAGTTACATTATTTCCTGTAGAGTGCCGATCACCAGAAACGTAATAATTGCTTTATAGGTGACAGCTTGGAATCTGTGCTTATATTCTCATCCTGGTGAAAGTAGCAGCAGAGTGCATTGATTCCTGACTCTTTCTGGTTGGAGAGTGAGTGCCTGTACTTAATGTACCTGATTGGTCTGGTTGCTATTCGAGGCATCTACTATAAAAAGTCTACAAGTAGGGTTGCCACCTTTTAACAAGGCCAACGTGGGACATGGGGGTGTGGCCAATATGATAGGGTGTGTGGTCACTATGACACTGGCCACACCCCCACCACAACATCACCAGAGGTGTTAAAGGAGATGCAGTATTACAGTTATGGATACAACATTGTGACATTACAGCATACTGAAAACTCAAACTATTTAAATGAAGTAAGCTATTACTGCAAAAACACACATTACTCAGTTGTAACAGTAAATAAACTTTAAAGGAATAAAAAACTCACTACTCATTAAACAGACACTTGTTTATTTAAAAAGTTAAAAAATTCATAAACCAACCATGACTATTCAGAAAGAAAACTTAAACAATCTACATACCACATACAAGCCAAGTATAAAATTAAGACTTTTTATTGTCAATTAAAGCTAAAGCAAAGAAAAAACACAAAACTACATATTGTACTCTAGTACTACATACTGCACACTAGCAAATTAACCCTGAACAAAGAAAAACACAAAATTACAAACTGCACCCTAGTACTTTATACTGCACACTAGTACACTAAATCACTTTTTTTTAAAAGTGTATTTTGAATTTCATTTTATGGCTTGAAGAAGGGCCCGATTTGAAACAATATTTTATTATATTTTATTATCAGTAGTACTATACTTTTATTATTCATCACACTTGCATTTCATACATAAAACATTTAAATTTATACACCGCCAAACTATGCATGCGTTCAGCATATTGTGGTCATAATTTTTCATTATTTTAGGTTTATTTTACATTTATAACTATTTACGTAGGTATTACACATACTCTCAGTATTTGGGTTGTTTATTATATTTATATTTATATTTTTAAGGTTTTACAATGGTTTTATAACACAATTATTTGAGGTATATTCATCTTATTTATATGACTACACCTTTTAGATATGCTTCAGTCTTGTGTGTCTAAGGTGGGGGGTGAATTTGCTGTAATTTTGCTGACATCATGTTTTTTTCGAAATGGACCAATAGTATTGAAAGGAGGGAATTTCAAATGATTTTAACAGAAGGAATTGATGTTTCTTATTGTCAGAAGAAGTTTGTCAGTGTGACAAACGAAAGCACTTACCTGGATTATTGCTTTTTACTTATTGTACTTTGGATTATTTTAATTAAAAGGTTTTCTTTTGCTGCCAGACCGGATTCTACTTTTTCATTTTACATTAAGTAAGTAAGTCACTGAAAGCAAAGGGCTCATTTAGAGATAATTTAGATAGTGTAAACAAGTAGCTGCTTTCAGTATAATCAAACCACTGTTCCAGGTATTACATTGCTGTCTTCAAGAACACAATGAAGTTTCTTTTCAGTTTGTTAGCAGAAGTGCTATCTAATGTGCTCATAAGTGCCCTAAGTTTCCCTCCAAAGAAAGCACATTCAGCTCTTGCCTGCAGTTTTTGCTTCAGAGAGACCATTACGCAGAAAGTTTCCATGGCAGTAAGTGCTGATTTTTCTAATGTACTTAAATGTTCATTAAAATCAAAAAGAATAGCACAGAGAAAGTGCAAATAGTACTGCGGCAGCGTAGGCAATTCATTCTCACAATGTTCATTAGCTGAAAAGTACTGCCATATCTGCAGCGGGGTCTCCTCTTCTCCCTGGGAGAGGAAATAGGACTGGCACACTTGGAGATTTTTCACTACTCTTTCAATGGCTAGGAGTAGTGACAGCCAACTTGTTGGCACATGTCTTAACAAACTCTCAAATTCCATGCCACAAAACTCAAAGAAGTCTTTCAAGTCTCTGATCCTTGTGGCAGAACCTGAGAAGTGGCTGAAAAGTTTCATTACAAATACTTCCACACTGTACGGTAGTTGTGCTGCAGCTTTTTTGGCTGCATTGTGAATGATGTGGGCAACACAGTTAGCCTTCTGGAGTGATGGGCACTTTTCTTTTAATCTGGTATACACATCAGATTTCTTCCCATAGTTCACACTGGCTGAAATGCTGTTCCAGGGCAAGGATTGCCTTTCCATAATTTTGGAAATTTGCTGTGAAATAGCCTGTGCAGATTCATCAGGATCTTCATAGAAGTCCAAAAGGCCATTCACCACCCCTTCTTCTTTAGAAAAATACCTCACAACAAGTGGAAATAATTTTATGTTCCCCTTGTTGGAAACATCTGATGAAATTGCAAATGAAGTGCCTGGTTTTTGAAGGTCATGCAGGAGGCATTCCAATGAGTGCAGTCCCAAAACATTTTCGACTATGGCTTCAGCCTTGGTTCTTCCACAAGATAGTTTCTTTGCAGTGTCCAAGTCACTGTACAACTGGCTGGCCAACTTTACTGCACAGTCCAAGCTGTTATAGGAAATGTTGTGCTTAACAGCATGAAACACCTCAGAGGCTTCTGCTGCAATGATCCTAAATTCTGGTCCCTCAAGGATTGCATTCCTTGCCCACTTTGTCATCAGGTGAGCGGATTTAGCTTGAAGAATAGCAGTCTTATGTTGTTCAGTTTCCTCATGTCGTGCTACATCGTTTCTTCCACCGTGGGTCACTAGAAATTCTCTTGCAGTACCTGCAGAACGCTGTGACAGCACTGCATCTCTCGATCCAGTCGAATTCTGATTTCCAAACATCCTGCCACTTGCACATTCTCTTGCTGCTGGTTGACTGTGATGAAGCTGCTGCTCTCTTCATGCTTGAATCTGTACTTACCTGACATGCAACATATTTATCAAAACTGTGTTAGTAGGGTGCAGTAACATACTGCTGTAGGCACAAATAAACTGGCTCAAAAAACATTGGCACATAAAAGAACTGGCTCAAAAAACAGTGGCATGCAAAAGAAATGGCTCGAAAAACATTGGCATGCAAAAGATCTGTCTCAAGAAACATTGGCACGCAAGAGAACTGGCTCGAAAAACATTAGCATCCAAAAGAACTGGCTCAAAAAACATTGGCACACAAAAGAACTGGCTCAAAAAACATTGCATGCAAAAGAACTGGCTTAAAAACATTGGCATGTGAAAGAACTGTCTTAAAAAGCATTGGCACTTGAAAGAACTGGCTTGAAAAACATTGGCATGCGAAAGAACTGGCTTGAAAAACATTGGCACTTGAAAGAACTGGCTTGAAAAACATTGGCATACGAAAGAACTGGCTTGAAAAACATTGGCACTCAAAAAATGGCTTGAAAAACAGTGGCACGTGAAAAAACTGGCTTGAAAAACATTGGCACTCAAAAGAACTGGCTTGAAAAACATTGGCATAGTTTCATAGTTTCATAGTATAGTACTAGGCTATCTGCCCTAGGGCATTTGTAAGCCTAGCCATAGTGATGTGGCTTTTGCCACCCCATGAGGTGGTGCAAAAATGTACAGAATAAAATTAGAATACTGTGCCTATGTCTAGTAGTGACACAATGAAGGTCCCCTTATATAATAGAATTAGTTTACTGTGCCCCTGTCTAGCAGTGACACAGATGTGACCCCTGGGGTAAACTTACGATCTCCCATCCACTCATCAAGATTTCTCTTGAAGAGAGTCAGTGAGGGACTCTGCCTAATACAAACTGGGATCCTGTTCCAAAGCATGGGAAGCCTCTGGGTTATGAATCTATCCCTCCAGCATGTCCTATTCATACTTGTGCCGAGGTTTAAGTCTTTAGCTCTCGTGGTCCTGGTGGATTTGGATCTTTTGAGGTGGAGCATGTCCATCAGATCCTGATTGGACATGGGATTGTATGTCAGGCAGAGATCACCTCTGTGCAGGTGGTATGCTACTGAATAGAGCTGAAGTTTCTTTAGTATGGCAGAATAAGACATAAGTTGGAGACCCTTGATCCTCTTGGTGAGGTACTTTTGTGGTCTCTCCAGCTGTTGCAAATGCCGGGTGAGGTACATACCAAATGGGGCATTGTACTCAATCATGGGTCTGATGAGGGAGGAGTATAGGGGTACAATGACATCCCTGGATCTGGATGTGAATCCCTTCATGATGAGGTGTGCAAGGTAGAATGTTTTTCTAACCACTTTGGCAACGTGGGTGTCAAATGAGAGGTCGCTGTCGACTTGGGTCCCTAGGTCTCTGATTACTTTTTCCGTACTCAGTGGGTTGCTGTCTATGGGATAATTTGTGGGTACTTTGTTTTTCCCAAAGGGGATGACTATATATTTTTTGGCATTTAGTTTAAGGCCGTGACTCCGGCACCATTTGTCCGTTTCTGTGAGGCCTTTTTGTAGGATGTATGTGTCCACTGGTGTATCGACTATGGCGCCTAGTTTGCAGTCATCTGCGAACTTTGTCAGCCACAACCCTCCCATGTTTGCTTTAACATCTGAGAAATAAATGCTGAACAAGAGGGGTCCCAGGACAGATCCCTGTGGGACACCACTTGTGACTGGCTTTGAGTCTGACATTGCTCCAGTGATTTTACCTTTATGGGTTCTGTCCTTTAGCCAGTTTGCAACCCATCTGGTGACATAAGGGTTTACGTTTAAGCTGCTGAGCTTATCTATGATGCCTGAGTGGGGTATTGTGTTGAAGGCCTTAGCCAAGTCCAGGTAGGCTGTATGGACTGCTTTGCCCTCATCAATGGCTCTAGTGACTGTTTTGAAAAAGTCAACCAGGTTCAAAAGACAGGATCTGCCCTTTACAAAGCCGAACTGGGTGGGGTCAAGTGTCTGTAGGTCCCCTATGTCTCTGTTTATGAGGTCCATAATGATTCTTTCCATAGCTTTGCAGACCAGGCTGGTTAAGCTTATGGGGCGGTAGTTTCCAGGGTCTGTAGAGGTACCCCCTTTGTGGAGTGGGACCACTGTTGCTGTACGCCACTGTTCAGGTACATATCCTGAAGTAAGGCTAAGGTTAAATACCATTTTTATGTGTGGGTTTAGCTCTTCTTGGAGTTTACATAACATGCAACCCGGGATACCGTCAGGTCCCATTGATGCTGTGTTTTTAGCTTTGTTTAGGGCAGTTCTCACTTGGACATCTGAGATGACAGGGAAATTACATTCAGCTGGGATAAGTATTTCTTCTTTTGGGGATGAGGGAGGGGAGAAATTTGCACTGAACCGGTCAGCCAGAATGTTGGCAATATCTGTGGGTTCAGTGTATTTTTTGTTGTTGTGAACTAACTCTGAGCATATCTGAGGGTTTCCGCCCAGGTTTCTAACATAGCTGAAGAAGGCTTTGTGATTATCTTTAGTGTCCTTAGCGATTTTTCTCTCAAAGTTGGCCTTGGATGTTTTTATGAGAGAACGTAGTTTTCTGCTAATGTTGATCAGAGATGTCTTCCCTTCATGGGATTTTGCTCTGACGTGCAGTAGCTTCCTTCTTTTGTTATACAATTTGTTAATGGCTGAGGTCCACCAGACAGGATGCTTGCCGTTGGTGGACAGTGACTTGGATTTATTTGGGATTGCATGATCCATGCATTCTTGGAGATGTCCATAGAAAGCATTTGTGAAGGATTCGGCATTTTGGGATGTGGTATCCACTGGCACAGTGGGCTTAAAGGATATCATCTCAGTCTTAAGAAGAGTGAAGTCTGCTTTTGAGAAGTTTTTCACTGTGGTCTTTTGTGCTGGGGGTGGAGGTGGGATATGTATATCCAGTGTGATTAGTATGTGGTCAGATCTCACTAGTGAGGGGTATACTTCCGGTGTGGAGCATTTTGTCCCCATGTTTGTGATGATCAGGTCTAGTATATTATCTCCCCTAGTGGGAGAGGTGACTAGTTGTTCCAGTGCATTTGAATTTATGAATTCCAGGAACCTTTGGGCTAGGGTATTAGGGCTAGAATAATGTACCCAATCTATGTTTGGGTAGTTGAAGTCTCCCAGTATGATGGTATTTTGTGATACATTCATATCCTCCAATGTCTTCAAGAAGGCTGAGTGGGGTTCATGAGATTGGGAGGGTGGTCTGTAACATGCTACCAGTTGTATAGCAGTTTTGCCTATGGTTAGTTGCACCTGTATGGTCTCTGATGCTTCATGTGTTGCTACTAACCTGGAGGTGTGGTTATCCTTGATGAATATGGACACTCCCCCTCCCTTTGTGGTTCGGCCCGGGTTTTGGGGCCGAAAAGCATGATACGAGGTATAGCCTGGTAGTGCTGGGGTGCTCTTAGGAGCCTTGAACCAGGTTTCAGTTACTGCACAGACGTCGATGTTCTCCATGCTGAGGAGTGCATCGAGTACCTGCATCTTGAGATTTAGACTTCTGGCGTTGAGCAGCATTACCCTTAGTTTTTTTCCATTTTTGTTTTCTAAGGGGGTGGGTTTGTCTTTTGAGCCTTGCCTAAAAAAGGCACTATGGGGGTGGCAAGAGCCTTAGCCAATATCCGAAGCCCAGTGGTGACAGGTGTAAGCCATCCCTTGAAGCAGCGTGGCTTGTCCAACATGTCATCCCAGGCAGACAGACATTGGATCCCCTTAGAATGACACCAGTACTTGAGCCAATTATTAAAGCTGATCATCTTGTCTTTGTATTGTGGTATCATTCTTGGTGAGGGCAAGATGCTGCTCAGGGTCAGGGTCATACCAGCCTGGGCTACATAATCGGAGAGCTCCTCTATGTCTCTTTTCATGTAGTCCAGAGAGGTACGTCTCAGGTCATTCACGCCAGCATGGACAATGACGGAGTTATATTTGTACTTGCTTTGGAGTGACTTGAGTGCGTGTGTTATGTGGCGGATCCTAGCTCCCGATAGACAGCTCACAGTCACCCTCTCCTTGTTCAGCCTGGTCAGCAGGACATCAGTGTGTCTGACTATAGAGTCACCTATTACTAGTGTATCAGGCATGGTGTTTGGCCTTAAGGGCTGTGATTGGTTGACACACTGATTTATTGAAGTATGTGTTGCATGTGCTTTGTTTTGAGGTGGTGGATTTTTGGATGTCTGCTTTGGGAGCCTCTGTTGTTTTGGTAAGTTTTTTATTAGAGCCTCCGAGTATGTCTTTTTGTTTTTATGTGTTTGATTTGCAGTTGTGGTAGGTCTATGTGGGACAGGGATTGTTGTGTGTGTGGTTACCATCTCCTCCTGTCTGGTCATGCCAGCCCTGAGTTGAGAGAGTTCAGCCTCCAGTTTGGCTATATAGTTGCATCTCTCACATGTATTTGTGTTTGTTGGGAGGAGGAGAGGGTTGTCTGTGTACATAAGACAATTGTAGCATTGTCTCAAGATACCCAGATTGACCAGCTGAACTGGAGAGGACGCCAGTAATGCAAAAGAACCAAGGAATGGAGCAGAAAAGAGTTATTACAAACAGTTTGAAAAAGGTCAAATAGTAAATGAGGTAATATAGGGGGCATTTTGGCCGTTGAAAATTAAGATTAACACAACTTGTAGAAAATGAAATGCATTATTTTTACCACTGAACATGCTCAGCTCACCCCACCCCTCAAGAAAAAAAGTTAACCACATGCACTGAACCAAAAAAACACTAAAATGAATGAGAATGCACAGTGGATACCATAGACCTGATTTAGCTTTTGACCACAACAGTTAAAAGAAATGTATGGCACTAATTTACACAGCGCAATGATCTATTAATGAACATGCCCAACAGCAGCACTGGTCGTAATCGGATTATAATGAAAACAGTGCATTGTAAGTTTATTGAAGACATCACTAAAACACAAAATACAAACTTTGCTACTTATAAAAGCAAACTGCCCTGTAACAACGACATGGTTTAGCACAATCTCAAATACACTGCATTAACGTCTGAGCATCCATCCACAAAAAAAAAAAATAAACGGGAAAAAAGTCCGTAAACATTTTAACTTTTAAAAATACTTCTTGCAAGAGAAGTAAAATAAACTACAATGTACAGGAGACTCCATGGGCTGCTTTTACCTCAAAACATAGCAATTAAGAATAATTTACCCAGCACAGCAATGCAATAAACAGGACCAAGTAAAAGCAGCACACCCATATTCACATTACAAGCAAAGCAGGACATTTTAACCTTATTAAAAATGCATAAAAAATTAAATGCACACATTTACAAGTATAAATGAAAACAATCTTGAAACAGCTTTGGCAACTTGGCAACATGTACCTACTAGAATAATAAATGCACTACATTAACTGTTAACATTCCCCCTCAAAAGGTAGACTTGTACCACATACACATTGACTTTCAAGAACTAACAGGAAAAATTACCCAAACAGTATATCCTAACTTCCTGAAAACAGCATTAAATTGCACACATTTCCACACAAAAAAGTGCAAACTATGCTCCAACATTTTCTATCTGCAAACAGAAAATACCCAGAAAAAGCTACGACAATCAAAATGCATCACACTAAATTTATATTTCACTGCCCACCAGCAGAAATAAACAACTTCTATACACCCAGTTCAGCCTTTTAAAAGTAATGCTTCCAAATCATACCCCCAAGAACAATAACAATTACATATACATACAGGTTTTATACCTTTAAAAACTACTACTCAAAAATCTCAAAATAACAACTGCACAGATTTAAATACTGCATACTACATCCCCATCTACCTCTAAACACTAAAAACTTAAATAAAGCACAACATTCCCATTTTAAATAACTAAAGCCACAAAATACTATATTATGTACTTACCACTATCACAGTTTTTGCTGGGCTAGCTTGCTTCTTTCCTGCTGGAATGGCTAGTTGGATGACTGTCTCTGTCTGCTCAAGTGGCTGGGCTTCCTGGTAGGCTCCCTTGCTAGCTAGCAGGCTCCCTTGCAGGCTGGCTTTTTTGCTGGCTGGCTTCTTTGCTGGCTGGCTGGCTTCTTTGCAGGCTGGCTGGCTTCTTTGCTGGCTGGCTTCAGAAATTTCAGATCTTTTTGCCTTCGCAGCTGTAGAGCACTAAAACAAAACTGCTCTACAGCTGCGACCTTTATTGGGCTCTTCTAGGTAAATCCCCACCCCCTCCAATCCTTGCAGCCAATTACTGCTTGAATTACACCACCCGGACCTAGCAGGGAATCCATCTAACTGCAGGTCCGGGTTGGTGATGTAGCCGCATTGTCGTGGAAAAACCGGACGTATTTTCGGCTTTTCCACGGCAATGGCAATTCGCGAGCACAAAAAGGGGAAAACGGGACTTTTAAAGTCCTACTGTTGGTGAATGCGGGAAGCAGGATGAGAAGGTTCAACCCGTGAGTGTCCTGCTGACAACGGGATGAGTGGCAACCGTATCTACAAGCCTGCAGACCCTTGCAACATCTGGAACAAGACTGTGGATCACCAAACAGGTCGTGGCCTGCTTCTCTTCTTGGGATTGGTGCTAACATTTTGCTTCTGGTGAGAGAAGAAGCAAAGGAGTAGTGTATCCCAATCAAGTGAAGCTGTGCTGAAACCAGCATTAGTAGTTGCCAGATAGTAGCCATTCATGTGACTCCCCTCTTTTCATCATTCTTGATAAGCTAATTCTTTATTTTCCGTAAGTACTGCTTGATTTCTTCACTTTGCGTGACATTTTTCCTGTAAAAGGCTTCAGTACTTAATATATTGAGCTCATATCCAGGCATGTCTAAAGGTCAGTTCCCTGGGTTTTCTCCTGTCAGCCTTTTGAACTTGGGCATCCTGAGGCAATGTAGCAACTGCCTCATGTACCCAGACAACCCTCTCTTCTTGGATCTACTTTGATCCAGCGAATTTACGTTTCATCGAAACGTAAATCCACGACTTCACTTTTGTGTAAAAACAAAAATAAAACCTAAATAAAAAAAAAAACACACTAAACACACTTATGCAGGGGGGGAAGCCCCCCTGCACCCCCCCCCATGTGGGGGGCTGTTCCCATCACACCTCCCCTACTTTAATAATCTCACTTCGAGATCACACTACAGTGGGGAAAAGGGAATATTCCCTTATCCCCACTGTACCATGATCTCAGCAATAGTTTGCTTAGTTGTACATCAACTCTAAACGTTGATGTACAACTAACATAACATGCAAACTGCGTGTTTTTATTTCTTTTCTGGTTTTCATTTTATTTTATTTCTGTATTTACACCAAAGTGCATTTTCAAAAAAATGCACTTTCTTGTAAGTGAGGTCACAAATTTACATTTCGATGAAACGTAAATTTTCTGGATCAAATGGGATCCCTCCTCTTACCTCCCAAAGCTATGACTTGTGAGAGATACACATATATAGTCAAACTGGAAGCCAAGCACTCTCCATCCAAGACTGTATTAGCCAGTCAGGAGGAGAAGGTTAACACCTGCACCACACCACATTCAACACGTAGCCCTCCAGAACTTACACCACCACAACCCACACATAGTAACACAAAACACACACCTACATTCACAGAAGATCTCAATAAAAATCTGCACAAACAACAGAGACCTCTGAGGCAGAAATGCAAACAACCACTACATCCCAGCACAAACCATGAGACACATAGTTCCCATAAACAGTGTGCCAGTGAACCAGAGCCCATATGGCAAAACAACTTATCCAGTATGCTAGTCATAGACCCAATAGTAAGGCACACTGATGTCCCACTCACTAGGTTGAATAAGGAGAAAGTTACAGTCAACTGCCTGTCAGGTGCCAGGATCAGCCACATAACGCATACACTTTGATCATGACACAACAGGTACAAATATGACTCTATCATTGTCCATGTTGGTGTGAATGACTGAGACGTACCTCTCTGGACTACATGAAAAGAGACATAGGGGAGATCTCGGATCTTGTATCCCAGGCAGGTATGACCCTAGCTCTGAGTAGCATCCTACTGTCACCCAGAATTATACCACAGTACAAGCAGAAAATGATTGACTTCAACAATTGGCTAAGTTTCTGGTGTCATTCTATGGGGATCCAGTATCTGTCTACCTGGGATGACATGATCAACAGACCTCGATGCTTCACCAGAGATGGCCTGCACTTGTCATCCCAGGGATTCTGGATACTGGCCAAGACTCTTGCCACCCCTATATTGCCTTTTTTAGGCAATGGTCTGAAGACAAAATTACCACCATAACAGCTACAAGCAAACAAAATTTGAGGGTTTTGCTACTCAATGCTAGAAGTCTGAATCTCCACATGCACTCGCTCGAAGCACATCTTAAAATGGAGAACATTGACATCTGTGCAGTGACTGAGACCTGGTTCAAGGCTACGGAGAACACCCCAGCACTACCAGGCTATAATTCATACCACACCTTTTGGCCCCTAAACCTGGTCTGAAGCACTAAAGGCGGTGGTGTCTCTATATTCATAAAGCATATGCATACCGCCAGACTAGCAGCCCAAAATAATGCATCAGAGATACTTCAGGTACAACTAACACTGGGTAAAACTGTAATCCAGGTTGTAGCCTGCTATAGATCCCCCACCATGTCCCAAGACTCCCACTCCACATTCCTAAACACACTGGAAAATATTATGGTACAACCCAATACTCTTATACTGGGAGACTTTAACTACCCCTCCATTAACTGGGAAAATTACTCATGTACCAACACACTTGCTCAACATTTTCTGGAATTCTTTAATTCCAACGCACTGGACCAACTCATTCTTACCCCCACCAAGGGTAGAAACATTCTTGACCTGGTCATTACTAACATAGGCAACCTTTGCTCTATACCAATAAGCCAATCCTCCCTGGTCAGATTTGACCACAAGCTAATCACCATGGATATCCACATGCCACCCCCACCCCCCCACCACCCATAAGGAAACCACCATAAAAAACTTCTCCAAAGGCAATTTTGGGCTTCTAAAACAGAGGTGGCTAACTGCATGGCACCCATGAAAATGGAAAATAGGTTCATGCCTGCTGAATCATACAGTGATGCACTATATGAGCACATACACAAGTGCATGGAATGGGCCATACCAAACAGAACCAAGAAACTCTCCTCCAAAAAAAAGAAGCCAATCTTGTGGTCCCCCCACCATAAACAAACTACAACAGAAATAAAAAACTGTTGCAGAAAAGGGTGAATTCCCAAGACTGGAAAAACTCCCTTGTTAGCCTCAGCAAAAAAACTGAGATCCATTATCAAATCCTCTAAAGCTAGCTAAGAAAACAAAATTGCTGAAGAGTCTAAAGACAACCACAAGGCATTCTATAGTTAGGTCAAGAATCTACATGGCAATACTCAGATCTGCTCTGAGTTACAGCACAATGGCAATACATATACAGAACCAACTGATATTGCCAACATATTGGCTGACAGTTTCAGTGTGAACTTTACCCCCTTTCACCCCCTAAAGGGCCTATCACAATACCTGAGAAATGCCAAGTCCCTATTATCACAGCTACACAGGTAAAAAACACACTGTCCAAAGCCAAGAATACAGCTTCCATAGGACCTGATAATATCCTTGGCTGTGTTCTACATGAATTACATAGTGAACTGGCACCACACTAAGTACCTGTTCAATCACAGCCTCATTTCAGGCTTTATTCCTACTGAATGGCACACTCATACAGTCATCCCACTCCACAAAGGGCAATCGACTACAGACCCTGGGAACTACCGCCCCACTAGTCTGACAAGTCTGATATGTAAGGCAATGGAACGCATCATCATGGACCTTATAAATAAGGACATAGGGAATCTCCAAACTCAGGACACCATGCAGTTTGGGTTTGTGAAAAGTAGATCATGCATGCTCAACCTGATAGACTTCTCCGAGTCTGTCACCAGAGTTGCGGATGAGGGCAAGGTAGTTCACACAGCCTACCTAAATCTTGAAAAGGCCTTCAATACCATCTCTCACTCAGGAATCAGACTCACTAAACTAGGCATAAACTCCTATGTCATAAGATGAGTTGCTAACTGGCTCACTAATAGAACCCACACTGTGAAAGAAGCAGACTCCAAATCTGACTACCGACCAGTTACAAGTGGTGTCTCACAGGGATTGGTCCTAGGTCCTCTCCTGTTTGGCATCTACTTCTCTGAAGTTCAAGCCAACACAAAGGGACTCTGGCTGACCAAGTTCTCAGATGATTGCAAACTGGGAGCCATTACTGATTTTCCAACTGATGTAGACATTCTACAAACCGGCCTTACTGACACCAGTGACTGGTGCCAGAACCATGGCCTTAAGCTCAATGTCAAAAAATGCATTGTCATTCCCTCTGGAAAAAAAATCAGAGCCCATGAACTACCACATAGGTGGTAGTCCACTAGACACTGAAGGTGTGATAAGAGACCTGGGGACACAGGTTGACAGCAACCTCTCCTTTGATAACCACATTGCCAGTGTAGTCAGAAAGTCTTTCTATATGGCACATCTCATTACAAAAGGTTTCTCATCCAGGAAGAAAAGGTCATAATCCCTCTCTACTCATCCCTCATTAGACCTATTATAGAATACAATGCCCCATTTGGTATGAATATCACTAGATCCCTACAACAGCTGGAAAGACCACAAAAATACCTCAGTAAGTGGATCTTAGGCCTTAGACACATGCCCTATATGGACAGTCTCAAAAAACTCCAGCTATGCTCTGTCTCTTATCCCCTACATAGAGGCGATCTCTGCTTGACCTACAAAGCCATGTCTGACCCAGAGCTACTAATCCCAATCCCTCCATGCCACATGCTCCAGGGACCTAAACCTCATTACCACAATAAACAGAACATGCTGGAGGGACAGGTTCCTAACCCAGAGACTTCCCATACTCTGGAACAAACTTTCCATTCACGTCAAGCAGAGCACTTCACTGGCCCTTTTTAGGAGAAATCTTGATGAGTGGATGGGCAATAGGAAGTTCACCCCGGGGATCACTTCAGAGCCTTGCTTGACAGGGGCACTGGGAACTAACTTTGGGCGGCATGATGCCAAGGAATCTTCTTGGACTAGGCTTATATAGGCTCCAGGGCCATAAGCCTAGTACACACCTATGAACCTAAGACTATTAAGGAAACGTTATCAATTTAATGCTTGTGACCAGGGAGCCTTCTAGAGTAATAAAATCACAAACAAGTAGCTGAAAGAAGGAGCAGTGTAGCTGAATGTCATCAGTGTCTTAATACTAGGAAAACAATCTTTACTTTGAGAAAGCTAGAATCCTTTTAATATCAAAACTGAGCTTTGGGAATTCAAAAAAGCAACTATATGGTTACTCAAGGCATTACTTCTAAACATGAAATGATGGGTGTGACCTAAGATTTAAGATGTAAACCAAGTGAGTAATGTGCAAATCAAGCCATGGTGAAACCAAAGGTACATTGATCTGTGCTGACAAAGTAGGCTAATATATCAAGAAGGACTAGAATTAGGTGCAGTTGTTGATCTGTTGAATGCTAATGGCAGCCCATAATAGGTCTTGGAAGTTAGCTTTGATCTGACAAGGATCCATAATATAAAAGATGTGAAAAAGAAATGCATCTGCAAATAAACTACACTCTCAAAGAAATGCATCTATCAATAAACTACTTTCTCAATAACCTAACTTATAAAGGAAAGTTAAAAGACAGTTTCTTAGGTAAGTACTAAGCTAGCTGCCCATGTGGGCTGTTATAAGTCTAGAAAATTTCCTTCGAAGGTGAGAATCTAACCCTGTACTTTGTGCCTGTGATGTAAACATGTTAAGCATTATGCGAACCATCAACCCCACTATTTTACCATGGCAAGTTTCTAAACTATCCCAATAAAGAAGTGATTTCTTGAGGAGAGTGAAAACTATAACCTTATTAAACAAAGATGGTAGAATATCCAGCCTGAGAGAGTTGACAGATTTGTGAGTAAAGGGAGTAATGGGACCTATAGATCATCCCTTGTGGATGCAGAGTCCAGCTCCCACTTGATTTGTTATAGAGAGGAGACCACATCCAAGAGTTTCTCAAAGTCAATATAAACTAAAACCAGGGTTCCATATATGAAAAACAATAAAGCAGCTGCATCTTTTCTTCAAAGAAAAGAAAAAAAAAAAAAAAGCAAATATGTGGCTTCTTTTGTGATATAATATACAAGTTATTACTCAACGTACCCATCATTCAAATAATAGCTCCATACAAATTGCTGTAAAAGATATTACAACTGAAAAAATGCATTATCCCATTAAAGGAATCCAAAGTGCAATATTATTCAAATAAGCAGGCTTGCTTTAATGCTGTAATCCTCCATTACTGTGTACAGAACTCATTCATTTTATGGTAGTACTCATATTTATGAGGCACAAAAGACACAGGACACACACACACACACACACACACATATATAACACAAAACAATGTCTAGAGGAACTAAATGCAGCTTGCCTATTGCAGTCAACTTGAAAGTCAGGTTCAGTGACACTGCTCCTCTTGTGGAGCTGGTTCATCAAGAGAATCAAAGTGGTACATATTCTGTAAATCCTTTGCATGAACAAACAAAAACCCCAGAGTAAAAATGTATGAAATAATGTTCTGATCACAAAACTGTCTTCTCCATCAGGTCCATGATATTAATACCCATATGGAAGACCATGTCTAAAGAGGGTCCATATATATGGCTAGCAATGGTAGCTACCTGAGTGAAGCCAAGTCTCTGTGAAATGCTAAGGCATTCCATGACATGTTTATGGGACTCAGCATGCCTCAAGACATTACAGTCAACCCAGATTAACTGTCTAGGGTGTTCATTCCCTGCACAATGAGGATGTCTGAGAATTCTTTCAGAAATGTTTAATTGTAACTCTGTGAATGATAAACAAAGAGAGATGTGTTATTGCCTTCTGTTCCAAGGACATATCTAAAAGTGTTTGTATCATCAATTTTCACATATGTGATTCAAAACATTTATGGAAAACACACAACCACACCACTGCCGATTCTATACTGTGTAAGGCTATGAATATTGCCATGGCTACACAATTGTATACATGCAACTAAGTGCATACATGCCATCGAGTATGCATTCAACTAATGGTTATCCTAAATTAATATATGGAAAGAGTTAAATACTGAGTCGGGATTGTTAGATCAACATTGCTTTAAACAACACATCCCTAGGCAGGATCCTAGAGGGTGATACTCTGCCCAAATGTCAGTGATAACAAACAGACTCACCGGCTACCATAACAAACAAGGGAAAAAGTATCCTGAGTTACCATAACTTAAAGGATAATGCACATTCTACATGTGCTGAAAATTTCAGCAGTGCTGACATTACAACCCCTATCACAGTTATGTTTTGCACTCAAGACGTATCTTGTCAACCTTGTTATTGCACTCACGTCAAGGACATACAAAAATACAGCCTGGCAAGCTGATGTCTTAATGATGTAAGAGGATCTATAGCTAGAAGGAAAAATGGTACATGATAAGCAAAAAACTTCCAAAATAGAACATACTCATACTGCAATTAATAAAGAATCAATGTGAACAAGGCATTTTATGTTTTCGTCTCTTGAATAGGGAGAGGGACTGGTCTATTATGCATCTTTACTGACCATTTATCATGCTACATCTATTGAATTTCAGATCAGACCCATCCACCAGTAACTACAAGCCACCCAGCAGTATTAGCATTGTTGCATTACATTTGCTCTGGCTCTTGCTGTGCCTGTGGCATTTATCCCCACATTAACCAGAAGCCATCTTAAGAATTTTAGATTTTTTCTACTACAGCTGACCAGATCTTTCTACACCAATGGAGTTTTTGAGTGGTCTGGCCTCTTCTTTAACTACAAGCCATCTGTGTTGGACTTGTTCTGCTCTGCTTGTCCTTTATCCTGTTGCATCTGTGGAATGTACAAAGGAACACCCCATTACATACAAATCATATTTGCACTGTTATGTATTATCTAGTGCTCTTACAAGGTTTAAGGTTATATTTGTACTTAAGAGTAAGGCTGTTGCTCAGTCATCTTTCAGGGTAAATGTTCCATTTGTGGCAGTGACTGACCCTACCTAGGAATGTTATCATCTGTTATGGATATAAGACAGCATTCAATAAAAACAAAAATGTCATTATTACTGCTTTAATGATCTAATTACAGTGAGACCTCTCCATCAACCTTTCCTTGTAGGCCTGTCATATAACTGTACTTAAAGTCTGAATTGCTTTTTTTGAGTTACAGTTTACATATTGGTGTTCTTTTGCTTTAGGCACTTGTAATGCTATAAGCCAACTGCCCTTGCTGGCATGTTTTAGCTTGCAATTTCTTTATGTCATGCAATTAATTGTGAAAGAAAACCTTTTTTAACTCTCGTTGTTGCCCTTTCCACTGTAAGATTTAGGTTCCAGATCTCATTTGTTTAGTTACAGATTTATTCTGCAAATCACTGATTGACCTGCTTCACTGTTCTCCCTCACCATCTCCAACTATTCCACCCATAAATGCATTTATTGATGTTAAACCATTCCCATAGTTCATGTACATAAACATTAACATACTGTATGCTTCCTCTAATTCCAACTATGCATAATGTAAATCTATATATACAATACACATTAATATACAGCTATGTAGTATTTATTCAATATTACATTGTACATTATTTGGGAAAACATTTTAAATAAATTAGAGCAAACATCTTATTCAAACCTTAACATCCACAACAAAAGTCATAGCCATACATTCCACTTTCAGTGTACTGTTCAACAACTCACTGAAGACAGCATTATTATACATACTCTTCTGAATAGTATCCAGGCTATACATTAACATAGCAGTATCAAACATTATTCAACTGATGAAGTAGTCTAACAAAGTCGGCACAAACCCATCCAAACAAACAAGCGATAAAACTAAACACAAATAACAATAAACACATGGGGGAATGCAATGCACTCTTCAAGGATTACAGTCCACTTCAAAACAACTCATTTTCTTGAGCACATTACTAAACACCACTAACTTTCAATAAACAAATATTCTAACTGTTAGTTTACCATTACCAAGGAATATGCAAAAAAAAAAAAAAAAAAAAGCACGAACACACAGAAATATTAAATTATGACAATAATCAAAAATGCCATCATGTTCTAAACATTTGTGGCATTAACAGCAAATGGGTAATGATTTAATACCGGATTGACAAACATCATCCTAATGTATTAGCTAGCACAGAAACATGGCTGAAGACTGAACATTGTCTATGAAATGGAAACATGCAGAAACAATCAAATGCCAGTGATAATTAAGCTGGGACTTACCAAACTGGTAGAGTCATGCATTTAATACAAAAATAAAAACAAGTGAATTTCTAGCCAGTTCATTTGCAGAAACAACACTCTTTCTAATGAGGTATCCAGGTGACCTGTAGTCCAAATTCCTCTACGAAATTATACTAAGCTAAAAGACTGTGACCTTTGCGCCCCATTCCTTTATTCACAGTATTAGCAAGCAGATGTATTCAAGAATATTTAAAATATTTTGGTAGAAAGAAATGGTGTTTACAAAAATTGAATAAACCACAACTAATATGAAGCCTTACCTTCTATAAATGTGGACTAACAGTGATGCATATTACAAGACCAAACCCTGTTTCTGCTGATCAGTGATGTAGAGGCAGGACATCTGTATGTAGAGTTTTTGATCTGAGTTCAAGAATAGACTGTTTCTGCTTGAAGATTTGGCTGAGGAGGTACGATAAAGTGGTGGATGGCTAGTTCTCTAATCTTCTAATCCTGAGTGGAGAGAAAGACAGGAACCTCCACCTGTCCAAAATCTGGTGAAGACCAGAAACCTTGCACTTCATTCGTTTAGGGATATAGTAATGATATACAGTTGATGGTAGGGAAAGGCAATCCACCACATAAGTGACAGGTTTCATTATCTGGTCCATACTGGCCATCAGATTCTTGACCTGCCAGGCTGAAAATGGTTGTATGCTACAAGGTAGACATATAAGAAGTTGGGTCCCCACCCAATGAAGGGTCATGACCCAGATTGTACAAAAAGATGCAGTTCTGGAGACTAGTTCTGAGCAGATGCAGGAAAACTGGAATTATCCAGAAGCAGTCAAGGAGGGAGTGAAGATGACATAGAAAATCAAACAAAAAGACCTAACTCTGGATGAGGTTCCTTATTGGATGCAAACAATCACACATCTACTGGAAAAGTTCAAACCAATCAAATGTCTTCCAAATGTACTATTTCAGTTTGCTTATATGGTTAGAACCACAGAACTCCCTCTAGTTTAGGGAAAAAAAGATACATTCCTGAATCAACTGAGACAAATTTTATTCAGAACTTTATATGTTTGACTGGTTTTCAGTATAAAATGAAAACAGCCCAAAATCAGCCTTATCAAATTTTTATAAATTTTGAACCCCATGCCAGGTTAAATTATTTCAAATTAGATGTAGGAAACTGTGAAGAATGAAAAAAAATATCTAGTTCAATAGTTAAAATACGTAACAAAATATGGGATACTGCATTGTATATTTGCAAACAAGAACCCACCAACCTTACTAAATGTGATACAGTCTATAACTTAAGACACAGCTGTCAAATAGCAAATAATGCCAAACAGAAATATCTCAAAAAAGCAAACATTATTCTTAGAGCTACCAACACAGTTTTGGAGATGCATAAAGTAACTAATTCAGTCCATAATTCAAAATACAGGTCAAGGCAATAACATTAATGAGCATACTCTTACAGAAATGCTAGTATAAACTCATCTTAAAGAAGTTCCTGGGATAAAATCTTTCTCTTACAACTCCCAGTCCTCATCTAGACTAGCTATTAGAAACTCCTTTCCTCATTACAAACAGATACAGTATAAATAATTAGAAAAACTACTTACAGATATGAAGTTTCAGTACTGCCCTATAGACCATATTCTATTCCCAACTTTAATATAACAAGGGAGGCCTCACCTGGCATATTTAATCATACCCCTACATTAGACATAATTCCTTAGAGCTTTAACCCTTCTATAAAAACAATACTTCCTGACACTCCTTCCCCATTCTCTGCTGGTGATTTTAGGAAAATGGCACATATCTTCTAGCTAAACTACAGGAAAAATGATACAATGATAAATTCTAGAATAATATCAATGCCTATTACAAAACTATGGACAGATAACCTTGATTTCATTAAAATGTTGTGCAATTACTGTCATATATCATGTTATGGAGGAAGAGCTCTCACATATGGAGAGAGAACAAATCTCAGGAGCATATTTTGTACCCTAAGTAGAGCTTTGCAAACCATTAACTGAGTTCTTATATAAAAACTCACTGCTTATCAATTTTCAAATAAGATTGAGACATTGTATTGTTTAAAATTTTTCCTAATAGATTCTTACAAGAAAAATAAATATATTTTCCTTTACTAATGGTGACCTTCAAGGTTCAGTGTTTGGGCAGCCTGCTGTTTATATTATTTATCAGTGACCATAGTCTGGATTTTCCCAACCTAAAATGCTGCTGTATGCTGAGAATTTAGTATTATCAAATTCAAATATTACATCCATACTTCTCCAGAGCTCTCTTCAGAATGATTTTAATCAACCTACAGGCTGGTTATTTGATAGCAAACAAGTAATAATTTATGCACAGCCTGCGATTATACTAATGTGCAGCTCTGCAGTTCTCAAAGGCTTCTTTTAACTACAACATAAAAGAGCATTCGGGCACACTTTTATAGTTACACAAATAAATAGCACCAAATCCTGAGGGACATGTATAATTACTCTACATGGGTTTAAAAAAGTAAACTCCCAAAAATGAATAATTTGTTTACAGGTGAATGCAAACTTTTTGAATGAAGACTTGTAAGCATCTCAAGAGTAAGGGAGTAAATCTGCTCAGATTGTAGATAATTAAATCCAAAAATAACTGCTAACCCCGAACAAAAAATGCCACTCACTCCTCAGTTTAACAAGAGTGGAATTCATGCATGTCCAAAGTAGACACAGTCATTTATTCAATCATTGTTGGATTAGCCTTTTTATCCAATTTAGGGTCATAGGACAAGTGCAGCTTATCATAGCACACACTGGGTTTGGTGAAGATGTTCTAATCTTGTGTATGGCACTAGCATATCATATAATGCACATACCCACTCATTTTCACACAGCATCAACACATACAGGCAAAATGAAGAGAGGCAATTTTTACCTAGGGTACATTTTTGGGGCCCACTGAGAAACTAGATCACTAAGTGTTGTGGTGGTGGGGGGCAGGCACACAAAGGATGTGCAGACTTTGCATAGAAGGTACAGCAACTAAAACTTGAACTAGAGGACCAAATGTTGTGAGACAGCAATCCTAACCACTGAACCACTGTGGTGAGGCAATTATTCATCTGCAATCTGTTAAATCCAGATTAACATTAGGGATATGAGATTTGCACCCTAAAATAGAAGGCACTCCTAACTCAAAAAGGTGAAAAGTAGCTCATGGGCTAAAGCAAAATAAAGCAACTTTGAAAGAAAATAAAGTTACACTACAAAAAGAAAGATGGTTGTAAAGAAGCTCATGAAGGTAAACTCTAGACATCACATAATGCCGGATAATTAATAAGCACGGTCCAACATTTAGTGGTTCAAACATGGCATAGTTTGAACAATGTGCAGAGTCTTTTACATTTGAAAAAAAATCAACACAGCTAACACTAGATGAGAATTCTTAGAAACCTGAAAACTCACAGGGAAATACTTTGATCTTAAAGCATCCAAACATTGTTAACCTTTGGGGTCTTAAACAAAAATACAGAAAATTACAATTTGACCTTCTTTATCTAACTTGAAATGCCATTTCATGAAAATGCATATCTATACATAAATGATAAACATTACAGACTAGCACATTGCTATATATTTATCAAACCTGCAACAGCTGTAACGCATTGTTTTTCAAAAGCACATCTTAGTTTTGTGATTTAAAACAGAGTTAATACTGAACCTCAACCTGTCCACAACGCTGATTGCAACCTGAAAGCATACATGCATATAAATTATTTTTCTGCTTAGAAGTTCTTTCATTAAAACAGAAGGAATCTATGCATATCCCTCGATATCTAATTCTAATCTAAAATCCATAATCAAAGCTATGTGTTATTTTGGCATTTCAGCTACGGCTTGATTGATAAAAAGCTATTGCAACTGCATTAGAGATATTTAGCAGATATTTGCAGCTATTACAGATAATTTACATCAAATGACAAAATAATCTTTGAGGGTATAAAGTTTGAATAGCAGTGATAACCATCCTCAAAGCTTTATGCCAGTACTGATGGAATAGCAGAAAATGTTCTGACTATAACCAGTGTGACTAGAGGTTAAGTAGCAGGTTGTTTGCCTGATAGAGATGCCATGGGAGAGCATAGTGTGTAACAGCTCACGGAATGCAGTGATCTCTTGGAAGAGGGACAGAGATGCAAATCACAACCTGGACTGACAATCATCTCACCAAGCTAGTGATTGTTATCATAATGACTATATTTTAAATATGCAACTTTGGTTATTACTACTGTTTTTTTAAATAAAATCCCCGCTTGGATATCATTCTCATCAGTCCAGCCCCCAGTGTCCCCACATCATTACTACTGCTACTGGAGCCTGCCATGTATCCCAAGGGCATCCCAGGATTTCTACTGTCTTTGCTTCCATTTTCTTTTCTATTATATGCCTAACCTCCTTTCCTTTCCTTGCCACCTCCACTCATCAACCATGTCCAAGCACAAATCTTCTCTATGGGCCATGTCTCCCCTTAGGGATGATTATCAATGAGTACCCTTTAACTCAAGACAGGTATGTCAATCAATCCCTGCCACTCTGTCAGTCACCAGTGCCAGTAATCAAACAGTTTGGATGTAGTGAGGCTTTTATCCATTTATGACAATGGAATGGCTTGGTCATATTGCAATTAATATTATTATTATTATTATTATTATTATTATTATTATTACTACTATTATTATCATAATTTTTACTCAGACGTCTGAAAAGGATGCAGCCAACAATTTAGGCATAGTTGCTGGGTTTGGATGATGTCTGTCATTAAAAATGACCGACCCTGCTGATTTGATAACGTTAAAAAGTCCTTACTCTGTCTATACAGGACTAGTGTGTATTTGTGTAAAGCAAATTGGAATACTTTACTGTGGCCATTTTATCACACTCAGATATGTAAAGTATATACAATCAGTAAAGTGGTCAAGATTAAGGAGTACAGATATTGCTGGATTGCATTCTTAGCAGTTTGACTGACCTTTTATAGGTTCATAGGATCATAGGTGTTTATGACCACGAGGGCATGCATCCCAAATCTCTGACAGATTTTGATACCATTGATAAGTGCAAGCAGGGGCTTGGGAGATGAAATACTTATAAGCAGGGGCATGGGAGATGAAACGTTTACAAACAGAGGCATGGGAGATAAACCACTTACAGGTTGCCTGTGTCCATCAAAATGGAGTCTGATAATGCCCTATATACCAGGAAGAGATCTCCCCTTAAAAGCCTATAAGAGAGGATAGGGCCTTGAGGTGGTCTGCATAGGACATTTTACTTATGCCCTGTATTCTTTTAGTGATGAACCTCTACGGACATTCCAATTGTTGGATATGCCTGGTTAGATACATACCAAAGGTAACACTGTACTCAATGATATGTCTGATGAATGCTGAATACAGTGGAACAATGATTTCCTTGGATTTAGATGCCATACCTTTGTTTATAAGTTGCACAACATAGAATGATTTCCTCACTACTGTAGACATGTGATGGTCAAAGGTTAGATTACTTTCTATGTGTGTCCCTAAGTCCCTGACTACTGGGTCAACTGTAGGGGATGTGTTGTCAATATGATAGTTACCAGGGGTGGATGGCTTCCAGAAGGATACTATTATGCATTTCTTGGCATTTAGTTTTATTCCATGACTCTGACACCAGTTGTTTGTCTGTGCCAGCCCTTCTTGGAAAACATTTGTGTGAGTGTGGGATTCAATTACAGCTCCTAATTTACAATTATGTCCAAATTTAGTCAGCCAGAGACTAGGGGCATTGGCCTTGATGTCAGAGAACTAAGTGCCAAAAAGAAGCGGTCCAAGGACCGATCCCTGAGGGACTCCACTTGTGACTGGTCTCTTTGTAGAGGTGAACTCCCCAGTTCTAACTTCCTGGGTCTTGTCTGTGAGCCAATTGGCTATCCACTGGGTGACATACAGGTTTGTACATAACCTCTTTAGTTTGTCAACAATGCACAAGCTGGGTATTGTATCAAATGCCTTGCCAGGTAAAGACAGGCAGTGTAAACCATTTTGCCCTCATTTATTGCTTTGGTGACCTTCTCAAAGAAGTCAACCAGGTTGAGTAGGCATGACCTGTCCTTGACAAAACCAAACTGGGTTGTCCAGTGACTGGAGGTTTAATATATCACTATGGATCATTTCCATGATAATTCTTTCCATGGCTTTACATATAAGACTAATGAGAATTATGGGTGTGTAGTTTCCAGGGTCTTTAGATGGCACACCTTTGTGCAGAGGGATTACTATTTCTGTTCCCCATTCAATGGACATGAAGCCTATTCGGAGACTGTAGATCAGAGTGTGTGTTGTACCTTTAAGAGACATTCCAGTCCATGGGCACATGCATATAAGTACTGAGCACTTGCAAGCAAGAGTGCCATTTTTAGAGAGCAACTGGAGTGAAAGCATGCATGTGTGTAGCAGTCAGTCAGTTAGTTTGTTTAAGTTTAATGTTCCAGTCATCCATCCTGATGTGTTTGTATGTAATAAACTACTAAAACAAACACCCATGCCTCATCATCTTATCTGAATACACAAGACAAGCGACAGAGGCGACATTTAAATAGCAATACCATAGGGCCTGATAGGTCATGTTTCACACTATTTAGAAGACATCCTGGGATATTGTCTAAGTCCACTGATGCAGTGTTCTTGGCATTGGATGGTGAGTTATATTTGATGGTATTTCCTGAAAGAATATTGAGGGTGAGAGAGGGGTAAAGATGGAGCTGAATTTATTGGCCAGTAGGGTCTCTATATCTTCTGGCTCAATATAGGTGGCTCCATTTACAATGAGCTCTGCACACAAATGTGTATTGCCATTGAGGTTGTGGACATAATTAAAGAATGCCTTGTGGTTGCCCTTGGCCTGGGAGGCCAAATTAATTTCAAATTCGGCTTTGGTCAACTTTATTTTTCCTTTGAGTTGTTTGTTTAGTTTGATGACAGTGATTTTATCCTGCTGGGTGTTCCACTTCCTAATGTCTGCATGATTTTCTTCCTTCTGTTATACAGCCTATTGATTTTGTAATTCATCTTGCTTTTTGAGTTAGTTCTGTACTTCTTCATGGTAGGTATAACTGTCTCTATGCAGATATTGACATACTTGTGCAGGGTTTCTGTGAACAATTTTGCATAGGCAGCAGTGTTCTTAGGGATTATGGGGGCTTGACTTTTTGCCAAGTTATCACTTACTAACAGAAACTTAGCCTTAGAGTAGTTCCTGAATATTCCAGGTTTAGCTGTGGGTCCAGGTTTTACTTTTACTTCAAATGAGACCATTCTGTGGTCTGACCTTACCAGGGTAGACATTAAATTAGGGGGTGTGCAGCACTCTCCCGTATTAGTGAGGACCATATCCAGTATGGCTGCACCCCTGGTTAGTGTATTGACAATCTGGTCCAGGGAGTATGTGTTTACCAAATCCAGGAATCTCTTTACCTGTATCTTTGGTGAAGTATAGGATTCCAAGTCAATAGTGTGCTAATTAAAGTTGCCCATGAATATGGTATTGGGTTGGATGGTGAGTGTTTCCAATAAATTTAAATACATGATGTGGGTTTCCTGTGTTATAGAGGGGGGACCTGTAGCTTGCAAGGAAGTCGTATTTGATTTTGCCTATGGTGATTTGACCATGGAGCAGCTCCAGTGCACTGTCCTTTTTGACCAGCCTTGATGTGTATTTATTTTTTATGTAAATCGACACACCTCCACCGTTAGTCCCTGTCTGTGAAGTAGCTGGTCTAAATGTGTGGAATGCATCATAACCTTCTCTGTGGCTTTAAACCATGTCACAGTGACTGTACACACATCAACATTCTCTAGGGTGAAGAAAGCTTCAAGGGAGTGGAGTTTTTTTTGTTTAGGCTCTTAGCATTGAGCAGTAATACACTAGATTTTCTTGGTTTTGATTTGCTATGTCAGACCTATTTCCAGTTTGGCATTGCCTGAAAAAGGCGCTATGTTTTAGCAAATATTCAAAAGCTTAGATGAGGAGATGCAGACCATCCCTGGCAAAGCAGCATGGTCTGTTGACCATCTCCTTCCATGCTGACAAATATTGCACCCCCTCAGAATGACATTAGAAACTAAGCCTATTATTAAAGTTAGTCATCTTTTGTTTGTATTGTGGCATCATCCTTGGAGAAGGTAAAATGCTGCTCAGTTCTAGGCTCCTACCAGCCTGAGACACATATTCTGAGAGGTCCATGATGTCTCTCTTCATATTGTCTAGGGAGGTATGTCTCAGATCATTTACTACCACATGGACTATTACTATGAGTCATACTGGTACTCGTGGTCCAATGACCTGAGTGTGTGTGTAATGTGGCAGATCCAAGCCCCATAATAACCAACTGACCTTGACTTTCTCCTTACTCAGCTAGGTGAGAGGGACATCGGTGTGTCTCACAATGGAGTTGCCAATGACCGGGATGTTAGATCATGTGGTAGCTTGCCTTATGGGCTTAGATATTGAGGCTCCATGAGATGTGGCTCTATATGTTAATGTGGGTGTTCACAGGTTCATAGGTTCATAGGTTCATATTAGGCTATCTGTCCTAGGGCATTTATAAGCCTAGCCCAGAGTTTAGTGGCTTTCACCACCCCTTTAGTTTGAAGGATACTATGCCCATTATTTTGCTGTGCCTCTGTCAAGCAGTGACACTGAGGTTATCCCTGGGGTATACCTGCGATCTCCCATCCATAGGTCAAGATTTCTCTTGAACAAGGCCAGCGAGGTGCTCTGCCTCACATGAACCGGGATTTTGTTCCACAGCATAGGGAGTCTCTGGGTGATGAATCTGTCCCTCCAGCACGTCCTATTAATAGCCGTGTCGAGGTTTAAGTCTCTTGCCCTTGTAGTTCTGATGGATTTAGATTTTTTGAGGTGAAGCATGTTCATTAATTCCGGGTTGGACATGGCCTTGTATGTCAGGCACAGGTCACCTCTGAGCAGACGGTAAGCGACTGAATAGAGCTGGAGTTCCTTCAGTCGGGCAGCATAAGACATATTTTTGAGACCCTTTATCCTTTTGGTGATGAACTTTTGGGGCCTTTCCAATTGCTGCAGGTGTCGGGTCAGATACATTCCGAATGGGGCATTGTACTCAATCACTGGTCTGATGAGTGATGAGTACAGGGGAACGATGACCTCCCTTGATCTAGATGTGAAACCCTTCATGATCAGGTGGGCAATGTAGAAGGTCTTCCTAACTACTTTGGCAACGTGAGTGTCAAACAAAAGGTTACTGTCAACCTGGGTCCCCAGATCCCTGATAACCTCTTCTGTTCTTAGTGGATTGCCACCTATATGGTAACTAGGGGTAACCTTGTTTTTCCCGAAGGGAATGACTATGCATTTTTTGGAGTTTAACTTTAGGCCATGGCTCTGGCACCAGTTATCCATTTCTATGAGACCCTTCTGAAGGATGTCTGTGTCAGATGGGTTTTCAACTATGGTGCCCAGTTTGCAGTCATCTGCAAACTTTGTCAGCCATAATCCTCCTGGTTTGCCTGTACCTCTGAAAAGTAGATGCCGAACAAGAGTGGGGTTTGCAACCCATCTTGTGACGTATGGGTTTATGTTTAAGCTGGTGAGTTTTTCAATGATACCCGAGTGGGGTATTGTGTTGAAAGCCTTTGCCAGGTCACGGTAGGCTGTGTGTACTGCCTTGCCCTTGTCAATGGCCTTGGTGACTGTTTCGAAAAAGTCAACCAAATTTAAAAGGCATGATCTGCCTTTGACAAAGCCAAACTGGGTTGGATCCAAAGTCTGCAAGTCCCCTATGTCTTTATTTATGAGTTCCATTATGATCCTCTCCATAGCTTTGCAGACCAGGCTTGTCAAGCTGATGGGATGGTAGTTTCCGGGGTCGGTGGAGGCACCTCCTTTGTGAAGTGGGACCACCGTTGCCATACGCCACTCCTTGGGTACGTATCCTGAGGTATGACTAAGATTAAACAGCTGCCCTAACTGCGGGTTTAATTCCTCATTGAGTTCATGGAGCACACAACTGGGGATACCATCTGGTCCCATGGATGCTGTGTTTTTAGCCTTGGAGAGAGCAGTTCTCACCTGAGCATTTGAGATGTTTGGGGGACTACAATCCTTTGGTATAGATATCTCTCCTTTTGGGGGGGGGGGAATTTACACTGAACCTGTCAGCCAGTATGTTGGCAATGTCTGTAGGTTCCATGATTTTTACATCATTTTGCACTAATTCTGAGCATATCTGGGAGTTTCGTGAAAGAGTGCATTTTGTGGCTCTATGTGTTAATGTGGGTGTTGTTTTGAAAGAGTGCATTTGGTTAGAATGTTCTGGTTGAAATGTTCTGGAATGGATACTTTAAAATATGAGTTAATGCATTTTATTTTATTACTTACTGGAAAAAAATGTCAAAAACTACAAAACTTAATTGTAATTTAAAACAATCTGTAAGCTGAATCCAAAAGAACATATGCATTTATGCACAGTCTAAAAATGTGTGCGGGTGGTCTGTGGTATGAAAACATTCCTGGGCCCAAGGTTCACTTAATACACCACTGATGAGAAAATGAAATCCTATTTCACAGGAGACATGTCTTTAATACCTCATAGCCTTTCACAACTGCAATTGGTGTTAGACAAACAACTGTAGTCCAAATACAGTACATTTCACATATGCATGCCTGCAAAAATTAAACTGAATTAATAATTTATTCATAGTTAAAATGTTAGCTTTAAACTCAAATACTTCATGCTGTCCACTGTATTCAGTATTATATAATAACACACACTATCAACTTAACAAAAAAACCAAGGATCATATGATAATGCTCTTGTTGACTACAATCAATTTCCTTTGTTTATAGAACTGATACACTGGTTTATGGTGAGCCTCATCCAAATTACCAGTTGCCCCAAAGCATTGCGAGGTTAAGAGACTTGCTCAGGGACATAAAGTAAACAAATTAGAACATGAGAAAATCAAACTCTGTACCACAAGAACTTAAGCTCACAGTCCTAACCCTTGGTGACAAAAATGTTAGATTAAAATAAAAAAAAAGAGGAGAAGGATTCAAAACCCATTCCCTCAGCACAGGAAACAGCAGAATTAATCATCTATGGTAATTTACTAGTTATAGGTGGAATAGTAGCATGCAAGAGCCAGATATTTAAACAGACACATGAAGATAAGACCATCAGTTACAGCTTGGTCAAAGTCAAACAGTATCAGAAAAAAACAGAACCGCCATATAGCTGAAACACCTGATGTCCATAAGGGTCATTTGCATATATCCCATGTGCCTCTGTTACAGGAGGCTTGGGAGGTCACGCATTTGAAGTTCTAGCTTGGCTGGAGTTTTCATTTATTTTTTTCTGATTGTTTTTTCAGGGTGACCTTCTAACTCTTTGTTTTAAAGTCAAACAGTATGTAAATGGAGGAAAAAGGGTTCAACCCTATTATACTTTTTACTACAGGGAGCAATGCATTAGTATCACATAGAACTCTAATGATTGGCATTATTGAATGATTGCTCAGTGACTTTTATCATTCAATGGTTTATCAGAAAAAGAAGTGTGTGAATGTCTGGCAGTTAATGCAGAGGGCTGAGACCTGAATCTCTTAATGAGCTTCTTCCTTCCTGTCATCAATTTTATCTGACTCTGAGCAAGTCGCTTAACCAGACAGTGTTCTTCTTTGGGCTTTAAAACAAATAAGTGGGGCATTGCACACAGAGCCCTTCAAGCTAAACAAATGTCTTGGGCATTTCTATTATTGCCATGCTTACTCATTGGAATGGATTGTGATAGGATGCAGTTTCATCCATCTGCAGCCAGGCAGTTCTGCAAACAGAGACATTCATTGGGTAATTTCTCTCTGTCTCTTTCATCAGTGGTTGCAAACTAGCAGCCATTCCAAGCCAGTTCTTACCTTACTGCAACTGTAGAAGGTGGAATCTAGAACATACTCTTGCTGCTTCCTATAAGAGAGACAGAGGAAAAGAGAGTGAGAGAAAGATAATTTCAGGTCATGTTATAGGCACAAAGGAATGAGTGTATTTTTGGCTAGCCATGGACCCCTTTGAAGGTGTTGTCCCTGGAAAGCCA